>NC_135218.1:16400978-16595978 GCF_052324685.1 Brachyhypopomus gauderio | reverse complement strand
TGTGCTTGCTGCCCAGCCGGGGGGGCTCCAGCTCCAGGTGCATGTGCTCCTTAAAGGTGCGGATGCAAGGCTCCTGCTCGGGGGCGCTCAGCTCGCCGGACGACATGCTGCCGGGGCTGTTGGAGCGGGCGGAGGTGAGTGGCGGTGTCCGGCGTAGGTCACACTCTTCAGGAGTCCCTCCCCGCCGCAGGCAGAGGTCGTGCCATGCAGACTGCGTCTCGGTCCGGCGGGCAAGCGGGTTAATGGCCGTTCCTGGACCACGCGCTCCCTCCCGCTCTCTCGGTTCAGGCAGAGCGCGAGGATGAGAATCTGTTTGCTGCTCCCGCTCTGTTGCTCTGGACGCTGTAGCGATCCTCCGTTTGTGTGCAGAGTTCTAGTGGCTCACTGAGAGGAGCCTTCGTCAGAACACAGTCACACCTCCTTCCTGTGAAAAGGAGAAAAAAAAACTTCTGCTTCTCTCTGCATTTCTCTCGCTCTCTCTCTCTCTCTCTCTCTCTCTCTCTCTCTCTCTCTCTCTCTCTCTCTCTCTCTCTCTCTCTCTCACAGTGTCTCTCCCTACCAAAGCTCTGTCGCTGTCTGTCTATCCCTACTCTAATTCTCTCTCCTTTTCTTTCTGTCTCTCCCTATCTGTCTGTCTCTCTCTCTCTCTCTCTACATCTTTCAAGCCTGTCTGTCTATGTGGATCAGTCACCCTCCCTCTCACTCTTGTCTGTCTCTGCCCTTTCTCGGTCTCCCTCTCAGTATCTGTCTGACTCTGCCCTGTCTTTCTGTCTCTCCTTACCTTCTGTCCTGACCCCGCTATGTCCTCTCACGCTTTCTTTCCCTTAGCCGCTCTCTCTCTCTCTCTCTCTCTCTCTCTCTCTCTCTAATTCCTCTCCTTTTCCCTCCCTCCCTCACAATGTGCATTAAAACTATACACAAGCCACTTACTTTCCCCATTTAGCTCCTGTAGCCTTCAGAAGGGTCGATGCAGGAGGGGCCAGAGAGCAGAGCTTCGCCCCCACCAGCACTGCCACTCTCGGGCACACACTCCGTCGCCGCCTCCTTAGGTCAACCTCCGTGGAGATGCACAGAGAGAAGGCACCTAACCCTGGAGCCTCAGGCAGTGTCTTCATTTAGAATAAACGGAAAAACTGGAGAGATGAAAAAGGAGGCAAAATCGACGCGCGCCTAGTGACGGTGGATGCTCCGCCTCTGGCTGCAGCCGATTGGTCGCCTGTGGTCGAGAGGGTGGGTGTCGAGAACGGAGGGAAGGTGGCTGAATTCTGACGATGGTTTTTTGGCCTTTCACAGATCAGTGCTTGTCAAGATGGCAACAAGAGAGAGAGGGGGGGGGGCAAAATCTCCCCGCACACGCGGGATTAGCGGTGATTGGCAGCACATGAACACACAGTGCACACGCGACCCTGACGCCTGCTGGCTTCTGGCTTTTGGGTTGTGAATGGACTGCGCCGGTTTTGTAATTATGAACTAGAGAAAGATGAAACACAAACACCAATGCTGTAGTGACATTTACAGCCTCCTGGTCCACACCGCCAGCCAGACTGAGATGCTGCAGTTTACGGTGGGGAAGGTGATCCTACGAAAGGGGAACCTCAGTCTCTGAAACAAATCACCCGGGTCAATACAGGTGGAGACTGGATGTCTGCAGCAGGGACGTGGTGCGGGTGGAGGGACGTGGAGCGGGTGGAGGGACTCTCTGCTCCTCCTGTCTACGCCTGCACCCTGGCTACGTCCCCCCAAACACACACACACTCCCCCTGCGCAAGTCGAGGTGCCGCCAGCTAGCGCCATCAGCCTAATCCTCACCATGGCGACCAGGGAGAGGGAGGGGCCGGAGAGGAACGAAGACAGAGGATGACAGATGAAAGGGGCAAGGGCGAGAAGGAGGAGGATGAGATGAAGATGCAGGCGACAGACACAGTCCACGCATCACACGCTCACCAAAATCAATGATTCTACTCCCTGTGTGTTTGCTTTTGTCCTTCAAAATTCACCATGGAGTTCCAATATATGGCGTATGTCACATAGCATAATCAATATAAACACTCTCACACACCACTTTAGTCAATCAATAACATTTCCATCTTTAACACAGGCAGCTCTTTGAATAGTCCCATTATAATAGAGCTCATGACATTTCACACAATGCTTCTGTGGTCATTGACAATCAGAAGGAGGCTCTACAGATTTATTCTCAGCGCTGTGTAAATAAGAAAGGGTGTTAACACCAGTCAGTCTCAGTTGATTCTCCACACCATACTTTCACACCCTGACACTCTTTGTTGAATGACACTCAGGTGAAATCCTATTCTCATGTGCCAGGTTCTCTTGCTTTGCGGTAACTCTACTTAAGCCTAGGTATGACTGTACAGCTAGACAGTCAGTAGCTCTGGCTGGGTTGTGAGGGAGGTTATTTGTCTTCATGGGAACGCGCTGGTTCTTCCCAGACACCTCGCGCCACTGCACAGACCCCAACACGTGGACACGGTGAGTTAGGGTACATTCTAAGGGTCCGTTACAATAAGCCTGGATTAGTGACGATAATCGGTCCGTAATCAGTCGCGGTCCAGCTTTTGCGTCTGCTCAGTGTTGGAAATCTGAGGCTTCTCTGACCTTCTCGCTGGGGCGGCATACAAGGGCAGCCGTGTGACCGCAGGCTGTGTGCACGACCGCTGCAGACAGATCGGAGGAGCAGCTCTGTGGCTCCTTCGGAAGAGCAGAGAGGAACGCGAGCACGGAGGGGAGGCGCGAGAGAAGGAGACGCCAGTGAGAAGGAGACGCCAGTGAGAAGGAGACGCCAGTGAGAACTCGCACCTGCTGCTGAATCTCTCAATCGGCTGAACATTTGAGAATGAGAGAAAATCTCTGTCTTACAAACGCATTCATGCACAGTGACAACAGTCGGAGGCTGAAAAGTGGCTTCTGCTAATCTGATCGCCTTTCTGTGATCTCTCTCTCTCTCTCTCTCTCTCTCTCTGTGATCTCTCTCTCTCCTCCACAGCTGTGTGACAGTACGAGCTCATCAGCACCAGATGCATTTCAAGGCCAAGGACAGACCTCTCTAAGAGCAAATACAAGTACTACCATAACACTGCTGTATCTGTACACACACACACACACACACACACACACACAAATCTTACTGTTAATATTGGCTGTACATCTGACATATCAATAACCCCCATCATTCTCCTGTAAAGGTCTCTAAAGCAGCTCTAAGTTTAGGAGCATGTGAGACAGTCCAGGTTTAGGGACAGGTGTATTTCTCAAGCAGAGGAAATGGGAATGGTACAAACTGTGAGAACCCATAAGCACTCTCTCTAAACACTTTCTCTCTCTCTCTAGCTCTAAACACTTTCTCTCTCACACTCTGATCTCAATCTCTCCCTCTCTCTCTCTCTCCCTCTCTCTCCCTCATTGACTGAAGACACAGACTGAAGAGTTTTTAAGCTGCATGTTTTCAGGCAGGGGGCGGCTGGTTCACACTGAGCCTAAACAGACCTCAGTCTGACCCAGCCATGAAATCATGGCCCATCCTAGACACTCAGGCCGCATCCCCCCGTGTCCTCAGGCTTCTGTCATTCCACTTAAAACCCTGAATGTAAACGCCTGCCTCAGGCCCTCCAGTGCTGATGGATATAGAACAGTGTGACGTCAATCAGGAGACTCTGTATTCCCTGGTATACCGCTATAACAAATAAAATACATACACATGTACACACATACACACACAATCTCTGAGGTTCATATCTTGATCCTACACAAACTTAGGATGCAAACTACTTGCAGATATACCCAAAAAACCAGAAAATGTGAAACACATGAAAAGAGCAGTCCTTACACAACTCACACGTTATGGATGTATGTATCCTCTCGTTAACACGCACCGTCAGTGCTGCCGTAATTAGTTTGTTTCACATTCAGTGTTTTAAAGTACAGATCCAAAACCACAAGGAAAAAGATCCAATTTCGCTGTGCTGTGTATCTCATACGAACAAATAACCAATTCACACAGATTCCTGACAGTGAAGAGCATCTCTCCATCTGCTCCAGGGTCATCCCTCCATCTCCTCCAGGGTCATCACTCACCACAGCGGTGACCCAGCTGGGGACACACACACCCAACGAACGGCCTCAGCCGTGAACAACTGCACTCCTGAAATAGCACAGCTGCTCCCGGGTGCCTTTTCTTCTGATGCACTCCGCATTTAACACTCCAACAAGCATCACTACAGAAGAGAGGCAAGCCTGTGTGTGTGTGTGTGTGTGTGTGTGTGTTGCAATGTTATGCACTGCTTAAGTCATTACTGTTCCAATTACAATGCACTTATCAACAATGGGAAATCATTAGCATACATACACAAAATAAAGTCTCTTTCAGACTAAACCATCCTTCTGTGTGTTACTGGCTCACAGAATATTATCCATTTCTAGAAAGGGCAGTGTCACATTGTGTCTGTCTTGATACAAGCTCATGCGTGACCAGTGCAACTTATACCAGTGCTGCCCTCTTTGGGCAAAAGGCAGGAATGACATTTTTAGGTTCATAAATAAATAAATACATGGTACAGACCAGTAAGTACATTACTGTAGAAAAATCTAAAATGTTGACAAATAAAGATTCTGTGAGAAGCTCTGTGACTGTCTGACTTCCTCAGAACACACAGCCAGCTAGTGAAAAGCAAGTGGGGTGTATGAAGCAGTGTCACATGCACAAGTAAGAGAGCGTGGCCTTCTGGGCCAGACCATTCCCCATCACGTCAGCACCCGTCCTTCTGCACCTGTAATGAAACCCAGAAGCCGCCTGAGAGGGCTCAGGCTCTCATACCTGGAGGGGGTCTCTCGGGTTTCTAGGAAACTAGATATGGCTGAGTGGAATTATGTTTCACAGGCACTGATACAAGTTTACACCTTCTCATTCCACCTTTCAGGAAAGGCACGTGGTCAGGCAGAGAGGTATTAAAAGTAAACCAGCACTAATACAGCCATGCACTGTGGAGAGTGCAGGTGATTGAATTGGGTAGCAGCACAAATGTACTTTCTTTTGCTCTGTATTTCTGCAGAGTATTGTATTCTGTATTGAAATGAAACAATGACTTATGTGAGTTCATACTGCAGAATGTCCATTTTTAATATGAGGATATTGAATGAACCATCTTGGAATTACAGGTCTTTGATTCAGATGTGTTAATTCTTGATTCACTAGAGTCTAGAGGTGTTAATTCCTGATTCAGTAGACACTAGATGTGTTAATTCTTGATTCAATAGACACTAAATGTGTTAATTCTTGATTCAGTTTACTTTAGATGTGGTGTTAGCACCGGGACTCTGCTCCCTTGGTCACTCAGCATGAAGATTAAACAGACTTTACAGCGTAATTAAAGCAGGCCTTCATTAGACTGAACACTGAACACAGAGCCACAGCCCAGGTGTCACCACTGGCTGCTTAATAATACAATAATACAAAAAAAAAAAAAAAGCAATAACATGTGGTGAGCTTAGCGATAGCAAACAGGCTGACAGGACAGCGTGGGCCTCAGCTATAGCCCACGAGGGCTCTCCTCCAACTTCTACTGTCACACAACTCCATGACGCTAGCAGACATAATGTATGAGTCAAAGACTAAAGTGAATAAAATGCCATCGTGATCTCTGAGGCTTCACTTCCACATGCGAATACCTCAGGGATGCCTCACGAATGAAAAAGCCGGATTACAGGTAGGCAAAATATGCACAGAAAATCTACAGAGCTCCATAACAAACATTTATGGATAGAAGCGACAAATATTAACAGGTCCCCGAGTGATGGAGAGAGAAACAGCTTATACAATCAGACGGCAGACAGTAACCAGACCAGTGCACCAAATACCATGGGATAAAGTTTACAGCATGGCATAGACCCAAAGGATTCTACTAAAGAACCTTCAGAGCACTGGTATAACCAGGCAGGGCAGGGGCGGGGCATGGTAGGGGCGAGGCATGACAGGGGCGGGGCATGGCCAGTGCATGGCAAGGTGTGGCTTGTAGTGACTGGATCTCTACAACTCCAGATGGACCCCTTCCGTCAGGGTTCATGCTATAGATCTACAAATCAAGAATGGTCATTTTAACAATATACTTCACCATCCAGCCCAAACATCTGCTGCTTTACTCACTCTAATGTTACGGCCTTCAGATTTATCGTGTGTCCATCCATGGTAGACAAACAGACAAATGGTTTAGAAACTGACATTTCAAATAGGACATTCGTCATTTTCAACTCTATAATACTAAAACATGAAAATATATCAAAATATGCACTTGATCAAAATATGAATGTTACATCGGATCTTACTCTTATTTGGCCAAGAGCATTTTAGCTTAATGACATTTACTGTGATCCAAATAGACTAGCTTAAGCATTTAGGTTAACAGTAGAAAAGGCTGGTATATGTAGTTCTAGCTTAAGCATTTAGGTTAACAGTAGAGAAGGCTGGTATATGTAGTTCTAGCTTAAGTGTTTAGGTTAACAGTAGAGAAGACTGGTATATGTAGTTCTATCTTCAGCCTTTAGGTTAACAGTAGAGAAGGCTGGTATATGTAGTTCTACCTTCAGCCTTTAGGTTAACAGTAGAGAAGGCTGGTATATGTAGTTCTAGCTTAAGTGTTTAGGTTAACAGTAGAGAAGGCTGGTATATGTAGTTCTAGCTTAAGTGTTTAGGTTAACAGTAGAGAAGACTGGTATATGTAGTTCTATCTTCAGCCTTTAGGTTAACAGTAGAGAAGGCTGGTATATGTAGTTCTAGCTTAAGTGTTTAGGTTAACAGTAGGGAAGGCTGGTATATGTAGTTCTAGCTTAAGTGTTTAGGTTAACAGTAGAGAAGGCTGGTATATGTAGTTCTAGCTTAAGTGTTTAGGTTAACAGTAGGGAAGGCTGGTATATGTAGTTCTAGCTTCAGCCTTTAGGTTAACAGTGACTGAGTTTTATGTCTATTCTGTGGTGGACTGGTGGCAGAATCAAACACTAAATGAAGCAAAAAAGGGAAAAAAAGAAAAAGCTGATTAGTTGGCTAAATAACAAACTTCCTGAATGAGGTGCTGCCCGCCAGAGAGCAGACCAGTCTCAATGGGTCTTCTGTTCCGTCCACTGAAAACGCCAGTCAGGAATTTACACTTGGACTCTTTAGTAGATTCAGTGCAAGATATGCTGCATAACCTCCACCTGAGTTAGTGCTCACACCCTAACACATAACCTCCACCTGAGTTAGTGCTCACCCCCTAACGCATAACCTCCACCTGAGTTAGTGCTCACACCCTAACGCATAACCTCCACCTGAGTTAGTGCTCACCCCCTAACGCATAACCTCCACCTGAGTTAGTGCTCACCCCCTAACGCATAACCTCCACCTGAGTTAGTGCTCACCCCCTAACACATAACCTCCACCTGAGTTAGTGCTCACCCCCTAACGCATAACCTCCACCTGAGTTAGTGCTCACCCCCTAACGCATAACCTCCACCTGAGTTAGTGCTCACCCCCTAACGCATAACCTCCACCTGAGTTAGTGCTCACCCCCTAACGCATAACCTCCACCTGAGTTAGTGCTCACACCCTAACGCATAACCTCCACCTGAGTTAGTGCTCACCCCCTAACACATAACCTCCACCTGAGTTAGTGCTCACCCCCTAACACATAACTTCCACCTGAGTTAGTGCTCACCCCCTAACGCATTACCTCCACCTGAGTTAGTGCTTACCCCCTAACGCATAACCTCCACCTGAGTTAGTGCTCACACCCTAACGCATAACCTCCACCTGAGTTAGTGCTCACCCCCTAACACATAACCTCCACCTGAGTTAGTGCTCACCCCCTAACACATAACTTCCACCTGAGTTAGTGCTCACCCCCTAACGCATTACCTCCACCTGAGTTAGTGCTTACCCCCTAACGCATAACCTCCACCTGAGTTAGTGCTCACACCCTAACGCATAACCTCCACCTGAGTTAGTGCTCACCCCCTAACACATAACCTCCACCTGAGTTAGTGCTCACCCCCTAACACATAACCTCCACCTGAGTTAGTGCTCACCCCCTAACACATAATCTCCACCTGAGTTAGTGCTACACCTGAGTTAGTGCCTAACACATTTCACTTCCACTAACTCCCACTGAAAACTGGAAAGTACTGCTATGTATTTTAGGGGTGTAATTCATAAATGGCCAAGTATAAATGTGTGCATCCTTGAAATTTCCCCAGATTGGCACACATGTACACACACACACACACACACACACACACACACACACACACACACACACACCTTTTGTGCAACTTTGAAATCCTGTGCACGTGCAAGAACAAGCCGTGTAGCAGCATTTGACAGGGAGCGTGCGTCAGGACTCACCACTCCGAGTCCACCGGCGTGATGTCGATGCGTGGGGTCGTGATGAAGGGGAGGGAGGTCGGCCTGCACACCAGCTCCTCATCGGGGGTGCGGCACCTCTCCGCCTGTCGCCATGACAGTGGGGGCAGCTGCAGGTTGCCAGAGAAACGGCGTCGCCACCGGCGCAAATCCACTCCTAGTGTGCAGGCGGGAGATGTGAAGGGGTCAGCAGGACCACCGTCGGGAGGATCTTTACTGCCCTTCACATGCAGAGAGGACCAGAAACAAGCAGGACAATGAGGACAAAAAAGAATGGAGACATTGTGAAAAGCAAGCAGGGAGACAGGTATTATGTTCTTATAACAGCATGCTTCTGCTAGAGGGACACACTGACAGCACAAGTACTCCAGGGTTCCTGGACGAGTTGACGTTTGGCCTACAATCCTGAAAGCAAGTTTAGGAATCTCCATACTGAAAAGAATTTCATTTAAACATCAGTATCTATTAATCTGAAAAATGTGGACACGCAGCCACACACACACAATCATACACACACACCACACACATACAATCATACGCACACACCACACACAATTATACACACACACCACACACACACACACACACACCACACACAATCACAATAGGGTTTTAGAAGCTACTTAATTGTTTACTTGCTGGAAAAGTCATTGTCAGTCATGTCAGTCAAACATTTGAAGAGATCACTGAATTATAAAAACAGTTATATTATGTCTAACATTTTAAAGGGAAAGCTAGTGGGTGACTAGAGGTAATGAAATAGAGATCCCATGTCTTTTTGCTAACATAAAAGCTTTTGTGAAGCTTTTATGAAGCTGTGCGAACTATCGCCACTAGATGGCGACTTGAGTCCTTCAATCAACAGTGTGAAAAACTGCAGTAGGCCCATTATTGTATAGCAATGCCACGAAGGTAATGCTGGAAAAAACTGTTAAAGCAATAGGTAAATTTTCAATGACTCTTCATGGTATGAAACAACCAATAGTACACTGACACCCAGTGGCATTTTGCGTACTTAATCCATTTTTTTTAACTTGTCCGCCTCCACACGGAACTATGGAGCATGAACTGGTTCAAGACTAGTTTGATTCTTCATCTCATGTGAGCGGCACTTCATCACTTTCCATCACTTTCAGAAATATTGTTGGCTGCTTTTTGTTGGCATAATTTATTTTTGCATGAACAACATGAACATCACCATGTCGATTAGGGTTGCGTTTCCCGGGGAGGCTTCATAATGTTTAACGGGGTGGCACGCAGGTTTGGTTCGTGCATTTGCGAACGTTCCCTTCCTAACTAAAGCACAAACTCAGTCAACGTCCGGTTACTTTCAAGTCTATTTGTTTGCAGGTTACTGCCTCTTGCAGAGTCTCAAGCAAAACCGCAGCGGTACTAGAAAAAATGCTTTGTGTCTAATTTTGCGTCCTAGCCTAAACTTGTACACATTTATCATGCGTGTAATCAGCATTTCCTGTGTTACTGCTATTAGAAGTGGACCAGAACTGTCCAATATGACCGGTTAGTCATGTAATAAACCCGCCGTGCACGCACTCTAATCCGCGTCCAATGTCAGGCTCAAGAAGGAGCGCAAACAGCCCCCATTAAGCTAGATCAACCCTCCTTCAACCTCCACAAAGCCGGAGCAAACCAATTCTGCATCCATGAAGGGGTCAATTGTTATGGAGCCATATAATTAGCCAGATGTCTCTTAGACATTCAGAGGTCTTTGAGTTACACTGTGCCTTTCTGTTTTCCATGAGCAAGTAATGCAGAGGCTTGCGTTGTCAGACCGTAATAATACCTTAATGACTTTCATTTAAATTATTCCGAGCCTATCAGATAAGCCTGAAGGGCCCTAGCAGACCCTCTGGGGCCAGGGGGAAGTTCCAAATGTCATTTTACTAATTGTGTTGTTGATAAGAACCCACAGAACGCAGATGTACATACATTTCAACTAGGGTTTGGTTTAAAAATATCAAAGCGCTTTCTGTGGTCCTCACAGTGTGAGAATGTATTTAGCAGTGTTCCTCAGACACTCAAATATACAAGCAGTAGAAAATCTTATGTGTCAGCAGTAATACCATAAGCTGTCAAATATAGTAATATGTTGTATGTTTGTTTTCTATCTTGGAGATGATATTTAGTATAAACAAAGTTGTAACACCAAAGACGTTTTTACTTTTTGTAAATGTTCTGTTGACAGAAAACTCAACAAACAAATAAATAAAAACATTAATGATAATGTCAATTGTGGACATTGTTCTCACATTTTTAAACTGGTCAGTACTGTAATGAATATAGTAATAAATGTTTGGAACCACAGGCAATCTTACTAGAGTATGGGTCAGATCATCATATCACTCTAGGTCTTCAGCAGACTGCATCTTCAGTCATTAAGTAATGTACTCAGAAGAAGTGCATTAGCACTGACAGGTCATTTTTAATCTTTCCCTGTCTCTCTCCCCGTCTCATGAAACTTTCAGTGTGTGACATGGTAAGACACAGAGTGAGACGTGGGCGGTGGAAACGGAACAGCGTTTAAGAAGCGCGGGGAGAGTCTTCAGAGCGGAAGTGAAGTCATTGGGAAAGCGAGCGCAGAGCCGGGCGTTCAGCTGTGGACATGGAAACCTGTGGTACTTCAGCAGGGAGAGCAGGGAACAAGGGACAACTGATAAATCAGGTGACTGGGAACCGGCGGGGAGTGGGGGGGGGCTGTGTGATTGGCTGATTCCTGACAGTGTGTTCCAGAGTGTTGAGTGTTGAGTGAGGTGTGCCACAGAGAAACTGAACAGCTTGTTTTCTTATTAAACATACAGCACTAAGGATAATGTGAGCTTAATCCTCCAGAGCAGAACCCAAATGCATACGATACGGCTCACTGGTAGAAATGCAAAATGTTCTAAGAGATGTGATCGCATTGAAGGAACACAGAAGACAGCAAGAGTGCTACAGCAGAGTGTTAGATGCCAGAGATATGAACACACCCACATAGTCCTACTTCACACATCATCAACAGAGTCAAGAGGAAGCCGGATCTCCAACGACTGGATGGAGGGACAAAATGTGATTCCAATTTCATAGCTCATACACTTGTAAATTAATTGACTGAGCTCACTTTGTATTTTGGAACTATGATATAAAAATATAAATATTTTAAACAAAAAGCCATATGATGGCAGTGTGGATTACCTGCAGCTAAAACCATTTCTCTTTTACAAACATAAGAAATGGGAGTGTTCCAGACATCCAGAGTAAAGATGTTGTCAATAACGATTATCCTGAACAGAACAGAAGTGATTGGATAACTCACGCAGAGGATGTCGTGAAGTTCAGTTCAACAGAGCTTTCAATATTTCACAGCTCTGTGAACAGTCTGTACAGTGTGCTACAGAAAAGCCAGCGTAAGTCAGCCCACATAAGCGTCCTGATCCGGGCCGTACTCCATCCCTTACAGAGCCAACGCTGAGGGATGGCGTACTACACACCAGAATAGGTCTGGCAGTCAGATAGTTGAGTTTGCCTCCTATTACTCATTCTTTGTGATTGTTTTTATCCTAAGAAAATGTGCAGAGAACTTGATTTAATAAGGTCATTACCAGCGTCGATTCCAGCATCTTAGTCATGCTGCATGACAGAACTGGGACTCAAGTGTGACCTTAAAATTTGGGTTTTAGGAAAAGACCTCCTGATGCCCTAGCACTGAACTAAAACAATCTAAAATGATCTAAAACAAGCTAAAACAATCACCTTAATAAAAACATCCAAAGGAAAAACACACACATATCTAATAGACAAATATTAGATATGCACAAGCACAAGTGACAACGTTCTTCATTTCAACTTAACCCAAAGCTCCAAAAACGTCTACAAACAAGAGGGCGCTGAACTGCTCCACAACAGTCCGCTCGCGTCCGCACCGGCACTCGGGCCATTCCACAGCATTGTGTCCCCAGGTGAACCAGACACAGGAGGAGGCCAGCGTCGTGCCGAGTCATGCCTTAGGTATGAGCGGGACTCCCCGTGTGGGAGGACCGGAGGTGACCTTCCAAATGAACCTGGTGTCAGCAAACGTCTGCGGCCAGCTCGGGTCGCCGCCGGAGCGCTGCCCCCAGACCGCAGCCCTTTTTAGGCGTAAACGAATGCGGCGTCTCTTTGGGCCGGGACTCTGTGCTCCAGCGCGTCCTCCTCAAGATTAAAGAGCAGCAGTCAACACATTATCCCCAGTCCTCCCACGAGCGGCAGGAAATGGAAGATAAAACCTGACCTTAGAGCACGTGGCTCCAGAGTTGAACTACAGTGCGATATTACAGCCTCTAAGCACGCTTCCCAAAGCAAAGACCAGCAAATCAAAGAAAAGCTTTTTAAAACCATTAGCAGTTAATATCAATCAAAGGGTAACCTGTGTACTTAGCAGAATAAAACCAAGTAAATACAGCAACCACAGTTGTATTTGCAAGGATAAATAGCAATTGCATTCTGGTGGTGCTACAATCCTTCATTGTTTTATAATTACTCCTGTGTATTTAGCTCAAATACCTTTTCCCAAAGCTCGGGGTGCACCACAGTCATACTGGTGTGTCCAAGTGTGTTAGGTTACTGCTGTGCTTGCTGCTTTACTGGTGCTGGGTGAAGACGCCAGCTCGTTTAGAAGAATCTACACCAGCACTTTGAGCCTTGATCCGCACCACTGCCAAACGCTTGTTAAAGGCCTGCACTCGGACCCTGCACTCACACTGTCTAAAGGCACATTGTGGAGCAGAATTCAGCATGAACACACAGTATCAGCCAAGCAAGGAGGATATGCCAGAATAGAGAACAGAGTGGGTTAAGCAGGGGAGAAGACCAGTGATACAGACCACCCCCACCACCAACACCACCTCCCATAGCAGAGAGTGGGGCGTCTTCACATGCCCCAGCATGCACCTCTGGGTTCACTCATTATACTCTGGAAAGAAAAGCAGATAACGAGGCAGCAGGAGTAGGAATCATTACGTGTACTTCACAAACAAGCATGAGCACACGTGCGTGCGTGGACACATGACAGAGGGGGCTGCGTCTCCCCACGTTGCTCTGTTTGAAGTGGTGGGAGCTGACAGATGCCTATTGTCTTATTCAAGCTATGGACACAGCTGTGCGCTATGGACAAGAATAAAATCAAAATTGTGTATAAGTGCGTGTGTGCGTACAAGTGACAGGAGGTTTGGAGGACCAGAAGTCCAGCTGTGGGAATGTAGAGGGCAAATGGATGATCGAGAGCCCACAGGCGTGGGAAGCATCTGTGTATTATTTAATAAGCAACTACGCAGACAAACTGCATTGATAGGAACACACCACAACACTCCTTCTTCAAGGGAAACGCCACTGTATTATGCCGTCCAGCAATGCAAAACCAATAAAAGATTTGAGCCAATTAGGGCTCAGAGCCAGACTCCAGGCAGAGCAAATCATTGTGTAGCAGGGTGGATTTTGCGTGATGCGTGATCATCATGTTTCCACGAGGCGTTGAAAAGTAAGTGTGGGTTTAGGAAGAGTCCAAGACCTCGAGAAGAGAGCAGGTGGGGGTGCGGAGTGGAGGGGTGGGGGGGGGGGGTGGAGTTAGGGAGGGTACGTTACCATGGAAACGAACCATACATGGTCCCTCAATGGGAATTTCTCTCGGATGAGTGAAAGTGGAGCCGCTTTGGTGGACTGAAGCTCATAATGTAACACACGTGCTGGAAGGGTTTCTAATATTCTTCAGCTCCTTTCATGGTCTACACTCTTGAGATTATGAGAAAAAGACGCTGAAGAACCAGACACGTAGACACTCAACGATAAACAGCGTAAACTCAGTTCGCTGAGGTTGAGGTTGTGACTGTGAGCCAAGGTTGAGGACGTGTTTGAGACTTTGTGCCGAATGTTGAGGTTGTATTTGAGCCGGTTAAGGTTGCGTTGGTGTACCAAGATGGAGGTCGTGTCTGTGTTCCAGGCATGAGGTCGTGTTTGTGTCTGTGTTGAAGCTGATGTTGTATTTGTGTACAGAACATGACATGGGAGCAAAAGTAAAAAAAAAAAAATCAAATCAAAACAAAAAACAACAAAAAAAAAACTCAAACATGAATCTACATATCTACACATTGTCTACACAAATTACATATTCAAGATACTCAGATACCCATATATTTTTATAAATACAATGGATAACAAAATATGTCAAAAAATTCAACAGCAATACCGAATAGTGGCCTTGAAACCTACAGCTACAGAAGCACCAACCCAAATGTCTTTATATTTTATAAAGGATAGAGCGCAGAGACAGAGAGAGGGGGCAGAGAGAGAGAGAGAGGGACAAACAGACAGAGACATGGAGATTGTCTCACTTTGCTTCCTACCCTCTTGTCACAACTTGTGCTTGCATGTGATTTGTATCTACAAAGCTGTACTGTTGGGACTCTTTGTGCTGTTTGATTAAGCATGACATAGATGTTATCTTACCTCATTGGGTGACACACTCAACACACTTCTACTCTTCCTCATCTTAAGTGGAGTCTTCCTTGCCCAGTCCAACAAAGGCCAGCTCCACTTACACACCTGGGCAAAAAATAACAGCAAATAATGTAGCAATGTTCCTGAGAAAAACATTTCAAAGCAGCTCCAATTTTTGTGCCCCATGTCCAAGGTGAACGATCAATGGGAAGAAACCCTGTACCAGCCCCGCCGATACTGCTAAATTATAGATCCTGCACGGTTAGTAAAGACCCACGCACGGTTAATGCTGAGGCACAATACAGACATTTCTCTTTTGAAGTTGGCACACTGAGAACTAAACATAAATTCAGATAAAGGGAATAAGAATAGAATATTACATTACATAAAGGTGCAAACTCCAGGATCACGATGGACTGTGTAAATAAAAAATGCATTTCAGCAGCTGAGCAAACCAAAGCTGGAAGTGTTATCGTGGAAACCGAGCTCTGAATTGTGCAGTGACATTAGGTGTCTAGATGTTTCCTGTTTTGGTAGGTGTTTGTTCATAATATATTCAGATAATACTTCACTGGTAAAATCTAGCCTTGTTCAGAACTCTCTGAGCAAAACAAGACTCACTCTTGTGCTTTGGACAGAAAAGAATGATTTGTTTTCCAGATATAATGGCTTTACACACTCAAACCCTCACTCTCATGGCAGTGCAGCAGAATCAAAATCACAATATGTTCTGTGAATTTTGTGCCATTGAACCTGGCCGATAGCAGTTCTCACTTTTCGTTAGTCTCAGGGCAAAACTTCAAACCAAAATGTCTGCCATGATATATAAAAAAAACGAATTCAGTCACGCATGTTCAAACTTTGATTACTGTACACCCATTATGAAATGAAACCACCCAAAATATGCTGTGAAGATTAAGATTATTTTTTTGTGAGTCCCTAACAATCACATCTCATACGCTGCACAAGCAGATAGTGCCGATCACGTTCACTATTGCTCAAACACGAGTTGAGTCATCTGTAAACAAATAACCGTTCACATACCACTCCCCTCAAATCAATACCTGACCTGCCACTAATTGCAAAGTGCTATGCTAATACACAGAGCAGAGCGTGCACTCATTGGTATTCCTCTCACAGAAAGATCACCAGTCTTCATATTCTTTTGTTGTCCTCCAGCCCGTGCTGTGCTCTTTATTGACTGGGAGTTGCTCATTGTTCCACTTTACCATTTTATCCAACTGGATTTTTTCTATCTGCTAATATACCTAGAGGTCAAATCAGAGTTCATTATCAGGTACCACAATAGGTGACGCAGTTCATCAGGTTTTACAGTGCTGAGGTGTAAGACGTGTGTGTGTGTGTGTGTGTGTTCCTGTTGCTTTTAGTAAATAAAATTGCTATGGTGTCATATGTACAGTATGTGGGTTTTTTTCTTAATGCTGTTTTTCATACTCATTCTGGTAAGACTCACTAATCTCTTGTATGGTATGAGGATATGATCAGAGTTAGAACAGCACGTCATGAGCATGGCTGACAATGACTGCCATGATAATGTGGCTCCAATGCACTTGTAACGTTTCAACACCTAAACACTCTCCCTTGTAAGTACTGCACTAGAGCACCAGGTGCATTTGCATCAAGTGCTCTCTTTGCACAAGGTGACAACATCTGTCTCGTGATGAGAAGATGAGGCACTGGTGTACATCCTTAATGACTGTCATTTTCAAAATGGGACAGGTACAGACACACTAGATAATGAACAGAAAAGAGGTGCAGGTGCTTGAGAAAGGCCAAGGCATGGGAGTTCGTGACAGGACATTGGAATAGCACTGTCACATGGCTTACACATCACACCACCTTTGTGTGAAAAACATACAGCCATTTCAACAGACACGCAAGCAATGTGTGAATCAATGGTAAAAGCATGTTCTGGATAGTTCTGAACCATGGGGGAATACCCTTTGTTGATGGACAGATGTCAGTTCAAAATGAAGTAGCCATTTCAGAAGTTTGACAATTTTTGGATTCTGAATGGCAGCATGATCTAACTCTTAACAATACGTTTGGCATTATCTTTCTTGTCAGAGAAGTGTTCAATTATACCTGAGATGTAGTCTCAGGTTGTTTAATCCCACATCCCACATAGCAAATAATAATTTGAACACTTTTATACACTCACACACACAATGCTTTCATGGGTCTCCACCCACTTGTTCAGTCTTATTTTCCCTAAAACCTCCGTCTCTCTCAGTCTTCCACTGTTTCTCACAGTAATTAAGTACTTCATGTTTTTCTAACAATTTCAGGTAACATAGACAGATCTATAGTAGTTTACCAAACTTAATGCCACTGTCTTCATTGCATTAATATAATTAAAACTAGGATTATAAAAATCTTGTTAAATAATGCCTTGATAATGTAGACTTTGCCCTGACTCTCCTACAAGCATAAACTCAGATTAAAATCACTCATTATGCATAAAAACTCAACAGCGAGTGACATAAGCAACATTCAGAAAACACAACACACTGTAAATGTGATCCTCACCACTCAGGACGTACATGGGGAAAATAGGGAGGGAAAAGTGCCATTCGGTAAAAGGAAAAAAAAATCCTAGAAATAAGGTGTGGCACAATCTTTATGGGTATACAGGGTTCCCACACCTCAGTTAACATCAAATTCAAGGACCTTTCAATGACTTTCCAGGACCAACTTCCTCAAATTCAAGGACCCGTGGGAACCCTGGGTATAGTTTTCCTTAAATAATCAGAATATGCTTCACTTTCAAAAACAAATTGCACGTCAAAATGCCCTTTGAAATGTTGTATGCTATTCTGTAGCTTCTCCTAGCGTGTTTCTGTCTAGTTGGTCATGTTAGGATTACGATATGCACAGATAACCTATCCTTGCTGACCACAAATTAAGGGAAAAGTATTTAATTAGGTATATGTCACGTTGTGCTGGGGATCCAACCAGAGGGACATGCCCACTAACTAACACACACAGAGTCACAATCACATGCACACTGTCTTCCCCATTCCCAATCACCTGAGTATTAATCACTAATCACAGACACCTGTTCCTTGTTCGTTCTCACTATATTAAGCCCACAGGTGCTTGCCCGCAGGAGCTGCATATTACTCTTTGACACAGCGGCCAACTTTGTCCAAGTTCCTGCTGCCAGCATGCTACTTTCAGATTTTATGAAAATGAAACACAGTATAATGAATAATACGCCTCTTTACATGAAATAAAGGTGTTCAGTGCTACCCTGGTCCTTTAATGGCACGTTGTTAGAAAGGCTTTTCTGGGTCTTCCACTGGGAAGTCCGAAACACATGATTATGTGCAGGGCACTGACACCAGCCAATCAACTATCACACAAGTATGGTAGGTGTTTTTAAAGGTCAAGAAAATATTCAATTTTTTTTTCCAAATCATTATTACAATAAAGGACCAGGAAAAGCACAAAATAATACAGTTTTTGGTAGAGGCACTTGCTGGGCTCCAGGATAGCACAACTAGACATCATTGGGAGGATGACAAGGTCCTTTCTCTCTGTTGCTAAGTACTGCACCACTTTTTCGGGCTTACACACAGTGGAGATGCTGTGGTGAGTGATTAGTGTTCTCCACCTTGCACACTCAGACGCTCCGCTATGCTAGGTGTTCCGGTGGCCACAGGCTTCCTAACAGACGTAAAGAAAGCCAATTCAGCCTTGTGACGATGGCTGAGTACAAAGCCGCCATCAACTCCATCAACTGATCAGGGGCTCAGAGAGTTACACATGCACATGGAAATGGTGGAACTTACCTATGATAAACAGAAAACAAAACAAGTGCAAAAAGCCATACAATGGCATCCTATCATAACCGTAGGCTCTCTATTCTAACACCTGGTGTTGAGAGCTGGAGAGCTTGTACTTCATGACTCTTCTGTTCCCTTCCTAAATACGAGGGAAAGCCATAAACTTAATGATGAAGTGATAGTGGCTCAATCTCCCTAGCCATCACAAAAGTCTTAAAGCTAACAAGCATGGAAGTGGAAATGGCTTCAAGAAATAATGAGAAAATCTATTTTAAAATGCTGTCTTAGTGAGATTCGTTTCCCATACACCAATCAGCCATAACATGAAAACACCTCTGACCCATCAAATCATTAACTTCACAAGCCCTCTGAAGGTGTCCTATGGCACCAAAAGTTAGCAGCAGATCACTGAAGTTATGTAAGGAAAGGCCTTCTTGGAACTAATATGTTTTTTTCCAGTACATCACACAGATGCTCAGTCCTGTTAATATATTTTAAATGATTTTACATAGATAAAAGAATAATGCAGATAATACAAATGAATAATACCAGCAAAAATCGCTAGCTAACTTGATGGATTATCTACTTTCCCTCAAGCAGCTTTTTTTTAGTTTGATAGCTGAACTACCAATCCGTGATGTAGTAAGAAGAGGCTATAAAATCAAAATCTTTGTAGCATAACCACACCTCATGAACTATAGATAGCCCATGTTCGCTAAATTCAAATGATAAAGATGGATTTTGTAGATTTTAGTAGATTTTGCTGTTTTGCTTGCTACATTTTTTCTTACTTCCATGTTCTATAAATATAGTCACTAATAACCTTGATAGGCTGTCTAACTAAAATTTAAAAAACCTTTTTTTTTCTTTGAGATTACATCTCAATAAGTACAATAAATACAGCTCCTGGCAACTCCTGCCGTAATGCATGATGAGGAATGGGTGATAAAAATTGATCCTTTTGTGCTAGCTATTGGCCATGACCATATTAATAAATGTACATGTAGCACATCCAGTGCAGTGGTTGCAGGCTACTGTACCATAGTCATTATTCAACTGGTCCTTTATCTCAACTATTTATCTCTAAGTCTTTGATGTTTTGGTCTCATTTGTAGGAGATTAGTTGAGAATCCTTAAAAAGAGATGCAGTCTGTGTATTATCCTGGGGTAATTTTGAAGTGTTTAAACATCATATTAGCCACTATTTTATTTGTAAGCTGATAAATTGATATTTTGCTTTGTTGGCAGCTCAAGTGACTGAATTGCCTAAATTGCTTATAGGTATCCAATAAACCATTCAAACACTTCACTATACTTACAGTATGTGATAGATGAGAGATGCTCAAATATGGGCATTAATACAGAAAGGATAGCACTGGTACTTGACTCTGACTCTTTAATATCAATATTAAAAGTCATGAAAACATATTTACTGATTTCATACTGTGAAGATACCTGTAATGGAACTAAAATATACTGACTGTACTGTTTAATCTGAGAAGCCATAATCACTGCAGCTGAACACTGAAGAACATCTGGAGAACATGACTGCTTGGCCATTAATCTGCTCCCCCAAGTGAGGCAATTTAGATTTCCATTCATAAGGTGTTTTTGTGTCCAGGGATTTCTTCATCAGAGGACCAGTAATAACGGCACTGGGTGTTTGTTGCATGTCAGAAGAATTACACACATTTCCGAAGAATGCTGGGACTGGGTAGAAGATACCACTTGCCCTGGGTTTTTGAAAAGACATCTGGATCGTGTAGTTTCACAGTTCAACTGAGTAGTGCAGCATTTTATTGGTTTGTTCAATATCGTTATAGTCATTTAGTATTTCTTACAAGAAGTAAAATCCCTCTGTAAAAATCTGGAAAGGCAACATTTTGTAAATACACATTAATGTAATGAAGTGAGATATGTTGTCAACCTTTATACTGTAAATCCACCTGTTTGACAAAAACTGGTAAACCTCATGCTTGTTAATTTTCTTAATCATACTTCTAAACTTGCAACCAAACGTGGAATTCTAAACTCATACTGGCTTTTGAAAAGTGAATAAAACAAATGATTCTTGCACAAATGGTAGATATATCTTGAGTCTCACTAGTGCTAGCTATAATTTATCAAGATATATCACTACCATTACTTAACTGGGGCAGCAGTTTCCTTTATGAAATGCATCCTATCCAATTTCTTCCCACACCTAAAAACAGGTGTTGTATTATGGCAGTGGTTCTCAAACTTTTTCTATCATTCCCCACCTCAGAAGAAGGGGAAATTCCATGCCCCACCTGTCATATGAACCATATCACCCAAACAAATTTGTTGACGGGGGGGGGGGGGGGGGGGGGGGTGGCATCGAACGTAATTTGTTGGTAAAAATTCATTAAAAGGCCGAATCTAGCCCTGGTTCACGCTGTTCCGAAGACATTTTAAACATCCGGGGATTATGCCAAACGAACAGGCATTAAAACGACAGGCTTAAAAAGGTTCATTTCTTCCAATTGCTTGCGCACCACCTGCAATACCCATGCGCCCCACACTTTGAGAAACGCTGTATTATGGATACTTTCTGCTTGACTGATTTGAAAGAAACATCTTTTAGTACTAATTATTCCTATAGCTTGGTTCTTTCAGCACCCTGCCAGCAATGTATTCCATTCTACCTCTGTACCTAGCTTGTAAAATGCTTTCATCAACAAACAATTTTACATTCTGTAGTTTTAAAAATTATACTTATCTCTCTGCTAGAGAGCTAAATCCATATCTGCTGATATTTGCTGATCCTAATTGTCTTTCACCTGACTATATGTCAAACTCCATGAATATGTGAAGAGTAAACTACATGGAAACATGCCTCATAACAGATTTTCATGCTGAATCGGAACCCATGCTGTTCCCCCATGCCTTGGTTTCCCAGAAGCCAGAGTCTCATTGGGGAAGAGAGGGAAGGGTGGAACTCTTAATGAGCACTAGCGCACCAAAGGTTAATTGGCAATTCCTAGTCTCAATTATCACACCATTAAGGACCAGAGCAGGTGCTTGGTGGATGGGCTCTCTGCCTCTGGAGAAAACCGAGTAGGCGGTACACCAGGTTCCACTCCAAACAGGCTGAACCAACAGCTTTAATGACACTACATAAAACACCAGCAACGCTTCCTGCACTTGCAGCGGTGCTGGCACACAAAGCTACGATGGTCTCTCCACCAAACAAGCGCCCCCTGGAGGCAGCTTGGCCAAGAAGAGCATAATTGGCGGTTATCACATCTTTGAATTTGTACATTTTGACCATTTCTGACTCTATTTTTCTCTTCCTCCAACCCTTGCATGTTTTTTAATTAAACATTTCCTGTACTTCATTCGTTTACACCTTTTCATTTCACTGCATTATTACACAATATCAATGATCCATTATCTGCCACATCAAATGCCCTTGGCTACTCAAAAACATAATGGGCTGACCAATCAATCACTCCTACATTGTTTACTATGGCCATTTGAACCACTATTTACCCTAAAATCTGAGAGTGAAATATGCACTATAGAACTTATATAAACTTGACCAGCCAATTTAACTCCAGGGTTAATTAGATAATAAACAAATTCCATTATATTTACTAAATACAAATTATGTATTAACTACATTAAAACTAATGTTAAAGATATAGCTCCAAGAGTGAATAATTGTGGAATCTAGACCCAGTGAATTTAAGGGGTCTAACTTGTCTTTGGCTTACCTGAATGAATTTTTCTATTGGCAGCCAAGTTCCAAGTTAAAAGGAGAGCCAGAAGTCATCTTGCCTCCCACTGGAATGCAAGCTGTTTTCATGAAATGCCCACAGCCCAAACCACATGGAATCTACTGGAAGATAGGACACTGTATAGACAAGGTCTCATGCTGTGGCCAAAATTGAAAACAACATTGTGCTTCTCTAATATGTCCCCGTTTCATTCAAGTAACAGAATCTGGCCCAGCGGTTGCCTGACGTCCTCACTGGAGACGAGGGAAACACTATGTCAGCTGCGTGCTGATGGTGCAGCCTGGTCCAGGCTCAGACCACAACAGAAAAGAGAGGAAACCACTGTTTCACTTATTTTATAAAGTAGCAACAACGTCAGGCTTCAATTTGGAAAATCACGGATGTAAAATAAAACTACCTGACCTGCCCAAACGAAAGACAAAAGACAGAAACTCACTCAGAGACTCCTGAGTGATATACAGGAGAAAAGATGAACAAACACCAAAGATATCAGTTCCATACTCTAAGGATTTACACGTATTGTTGGGAATTTTCAAATTTACAAAGCATTCACAGTCAAAAGGGTCATATCCAGTAGAACAAAAGACAATAAAAACACTGAGTTCTGGTACACACAACAATAATTTTAAAAAGTTGAACACTGTTGAAGTCGAATCAGATTTCTACTGTATTCAACTCTGAGTCACAAGGAGCTTTAGATTCAGTTTCATCAGACTTTTAAGCCACATTAAGATATTGCTTATCTCAGGAAAGGGACTGTGGTGAGAGAATTCCAGCTCTGCTGTTTGCATTTCACAACTGCTCGCGAATCACTTGGCTTTAGTCCAGATGAACTGTGTCCACGGACCTTTGAAGGTCTTACAAGTACAACTCCTATCTGGAGCAGTGAGGGAGACCCCATGTACTCCCACCTGTTGGAGAGTGCTAGCTGTCTGAGCAGTGACCTAGTCACAACAGTCACACTGTCTGTCCATGGCACTGGCTTCAGCACAACATTGTCAATAGCCTAACCTGTTTTCTTGCAGATCATTAATAAGAAATGATCTAAATTAAATTATCTCAATTAGATTGTCACTTAATTGCAAACATTAAGGAACAGTGATGTTCAGTCATTAACAACACTGGTGTGTTTAGGTACTAAAACACATGATCTGGCCATTGTGGATGAGTTTGAATGAGAGGGGGAAACCCCCATTCTCTCAGTAAGAGCCTAACGGCCTGCTCGACCCTGGCAAGATGGCGTCAATATTTATCACACGTCAGTGAGTGCTCTGGAGAAAATCAATGGCTGGACACTGTAGGAGGCAACCCATAATTATACAGCTCACGGGGTAGCATGCTCTGCTCATTTCGGAAAACAAACAGGAGCTCCAGGATACGACAGCCGAGTATTACTTACGACAAACAGACAAATCACATTTGTCTAACCATCACTTCTTCACTTGACCATGTAGATTTAGCTAAGGGAGCATTTAAAAATAAATAAATAAAGGAGTTCATGGTGTCTGAGGAGATGCTTACATTCAGGGCCATGTCCACAGGGCAGAAGACACGTTTCTGCCATCAATGACCATGGGGAACTGAAGTGCGCAATGGGTGAGTGGGGAGTGACCACCTGCTGTATTTTCATCATACAACATGATAATGTGACACATTGTTAGCTTAACAACCACTCCTATGTCTGTATGACTCTTAGATGAGAATTAAGAGACATTGGTAAGGGAGTTCAGGTTCATTAAGAACAGCTTATGTACAGCACTATATTTATCTGTACAGATATTTCCTTTATTAAAGATTGCTTTCACTCTACAGTGAATTTTATATGTTATATATACCAACATATAAAATATCTGTTAATCAAATGCTGCAATGAGGAAAACCATTTTGTATTTTTTTGAGTCATTAAAGTGAACTGTTGATTCACACACCAAATGGTATATGAGCGATTCTCACAAAGCAGTGTCATATTTTGCAGGAAAATATTATGATTATGACAGATATGATGCCTACAATCACATTTGTGTATGTACACAATTCCTCATAGCTGTTTGTTTTTACTGATACAATCAAAGCAAAGGTAATAAAAGTTTTAAATAACATGATCATTTATATTTAACCAAATAAAATCTAATATTTTGAATTTGTCATTTTTTGGCTTGGCGACAGCTTTGTGCACACTTGGCATTCCCTCAGCAAGCTTGACAAGGCAGACAACTAGGATGCTTTACCATGCACACACACACACACACACACACACACACACACACACACACACACACACACACACACGCACACACACACACACACACACACACCACACACAGCGTAGAAGCAGTTGTGTAGTGTACTGATTGGCACTCAGAAAACTATAGGTTGAGGTTACATGAAGTACGTGATAGAATTACACATGAGGAGGAGAAGTCCATGCACCACTCTGATTAACAACATCCACAGATAAGCAACTAGTGACCTAGAACTCAAACACATGATACCTCCTATCACAGCTAGAAGTGGATAAAATTAAATGCAAATGCCACTGTCCATATACAACATATGGTGCTAGTGCACCTGAGACTGAAAGGCCAGGATTCCGTCAGTTACCACTATAGGCTGACTCATTGGATAGCTAGCATCATGGATGTAAGAATAAGCACAATTCAAGCCACATGTATACTTATTTGGACGGAATATAGTGGGGTGATTATATCTTTTTTTTCTCCTCACACTTGGGCCTTCTTCCAGAGGCCGAGGAGCTCTTCTGATAGATTGATGTCATTTCTGGGATCTTTTGGAGCAACTTCCCCCGTTTTAGCTCACAGCCTCAACTGTCACCACTTGAACAACCTCAGTGTTAACCTTATACATTCTCTCTTCTTTCAGTCCCTGGTATTGTTCCAACATCTCATTTCTTTATTTAGATGTTTCCATGATTGCAACTGCTACATCTGTTACTATTGCTATTTTCTCCGTCTTGTCTACCATCACGATGTCTGACATATTCCTTTTGTCAATTCCCTGTGTCCCAATGGGGCAAGTGCATAATCTTGGTATATATTAGATTTTATGGTCTATTTTTATTTTATATATTAGATTTTTTATTGGCAGTCCTGGAATCTTTTAGTGTTCTAGAATCTTCTAGTCTTCCAATGTTATCATACAGTGTACCACTGAGTTCTGGATGAAGACTCTTATAGTCTTACTGACTTTAGGGGCTACTCATTTGAGTATCCAAGTGTGCACCATTGCATCAAATATGCTCCAGGCAATGCTTGGGTTGGTCTTGGAATCCTGGTGGACAGCTCTAACCTCTAGTGTTGTTACCAATTCATTTCTGAGCAGCATCATCTTGGTGGCTAGAGCTCCTGATAGAAGCTTCCATGCAGTAGATAGGATAGGCAGGTTATAGGCTGGTCTGTAGTTGCATGGTGCTTGACCCTTGTTGGGGGACATCAATGCCAGCTACTCTCCTTCCTTTGTTAGCCAGCCCAGATGGCAAATGTTTTTTTTTTTTATTATTATTTCAGCAAATGTTTCATTTTTCTGCTAGTCAGCCATGCAACGCTATTAGCCAGTAGCTATGGATTGGGTCATGGACAAAGGCTGCCCAGTTCTTCACATTTCTGCCCACTCTTGGACATCTGCTGTTGTAAGGCCGACGGGTTTCTGCTCTGGGGGATTGCAGTGCTCTGCTTTGACCACTAAGCTCTGGTGTTATATCATGATTCACTCTCCCGTATGCTCTTCTGGTACTGTTCTCTTTCAGCTCTAGGAGGACATTTTCACCACCAATCTCCCACTCATTCCTGAGATCTCCAGAAGAGCAGAGGCAATGCACTCTACCCTGACAGGCCGACGTGCTTGCAGATGACATCGAGCTGGTAAACAAAGGCGAGGGAAGCGCCAAGGGCTAAAAGCTAAGCTAAAGCTAAAACAGCAAAGGCTCTCATTACCCTGCATTTTCCTTGCTAATGTGCGCTGTTTGGTGAACAAATTAGATGAGATTCTGACTACAGTAAGAAGCTTATGGACTGTAATGCCATGATTTTTACAGAAACATGGTTAAATGACTAACTACCCAACAATGCTATCGAGCTAGTCAGATACTACACATTCCAAGTAGATAGAACAGCAGGTAATTCTGGTATGACCAGAGGTGGTGGAATATTTATCTTTATTAAAGCTTGCTGTACAAACTTTGTCACTATTGCGAGACACTGCTCACCTCCACCACTGTAACCACTGTAGTCCAGACGCTAATAGTAACCTTGCTATAAACAAACTTTACACAGCCATTAGCAAACAACAGGTTACCAGAAACACTGCTTTTATAATTGGTGGTGATTTTCATCACTCAAAAGTAAGGACAGCATTCCCAAAATTCCATGTTTCCTGCAATACAAGAGGAAACTTTGAGGAAATACTTTGGATCATGTTTACACAAACATTGCTGGAGCTTACACCATGACCCCTTCCTTCCCCACATGGGACAGTCACCTTTCATTGTTTCCCATCTCTAAGTGCTCTCCACTCATCCAACCAACGTATTAAACCATCAGCAAACACCATCAAAGTGTGCACACCATCAAAACTCTGTACTTCCGGACGGGTTTCAACATACGGACTGGATTACATTCTCTTCACAGGCTACTTGTGTCTCTCACACTGACATCGACACCTACGCCTCCTCTATGCTGGACTATATCAAAGCCACCATTGACAGTGTTACAACACAGGAACAGTTCACCACGTACCCGAAACAGAAGCCATAAATGAACAAGGAGGTGCATCTTCTGCTGAAGGCCCACAACATCGCCAGATCAGGTGGCACACAGGCCTACAACTTATCCAGGACACACCTGAGGTGAGGAATCAAAAAGGCCAAGCACTACTTCAAGCTAAAGGTAGAGGAACACTCCTTTACCTCCAACCTCCGATGCCTACGGAAGGGTATTCAGGTCATAAGTGACTACAAGCCCAACAATTCCATCCTGATGACTACAGATGTTTTCTTCTTGAATGAGCTAAATGACTTTTATTGCTTTGATGGAGACTACAGGGAGATGGCTACCAGCACCAGACCTTCTGAGGTTCACCAGACCCTCACACTCTTCTGCAGACCTCTACACCGCACTGAGCAGAATCATCGCACTCAACACATCGGGCCCAAAAGGCGTTCCTGGGTGTGTTCTGAGAGCATGTGCAGAGCAGCTCACTGGAATTTCAACTTGTCCCTTGCCCAGGCAGCTTTGAGACCATGTTTCAAATCCATCATCATCACACCAGTGCCAAAACACTACAGCCCAACATACCTGAATGACTACCATCCTGTAACACTCACACCAGTTGTCATGAAGTGCTTCGAGTGACTGGTCCTGGCACACCTAAAGATCTGCCTTCCACCCACATTGGACCCATATCAGTCCAACAATAGGAGCACAGATGATGCAGTCTCCTCAGCACTGTGCTCACACATATGGACAATGTATGACCCCATTCACATTGATGGGATAACTGTGGAACGTGTCTCAAGCTTCAAGTTCCTGGGGTACACATCTCAGAGGACCTGTCCTGGATCACCAACTCCTCCATCTCGATCAAGAAGGCCATCTTCAGCCATCTCAGTAAACATATTGATTGATGCACCATTGAAAGTATCCTAACCTACGTTATCACAGTCTGGTATGGGAACTGCACTGCTGCAGATCGAAAGGCACTGCAGTGAGTGGTGAAAACAGCCCAGCACATCACAGGGACTCCACTTCCACCCATTGACGATGTCCAGAGGAAATACTGTATGCGTAGAGGTATTTTGCAGGACTCCTCCCACCCAGAAGGACTCCTCCCACCCTGCCCATAGTTTGTCCTCTTGCTCTCTGGCAGGCTAGGTCACTTCAGGAGCCTCAGGACAAATACAAGCAGACCGAGGAACAGCTTCTTTCCCCAAGCTCTCCTTACTGAACTCTGTTCCCCAGTAATCCACCCACATCTCTCTCCTGGTTAATGACTGCACTATAATTTCCTGTCACTGTACATACCTGTTGTATATTATAGTTGTATATGATTGTATATTCTGTATATACAGTACATGCACATATCCATTATCCATATTTGATGCACATATCCATTCACCCAGTATATCCATTGTACTTTGTATATTATGTTTACAGTACATTCAATAATATATCAGCTGTATATTTTGTATGTACCTCTTCCTGTATTCCATACATACTTCGTAAATATTGTACATCCTGCACTTGCTGCTTATTGCACTTCTAGTTAGATGCTACACTGCAGTTCGTTGTCTTGTGCCTCTACATGCATAATGACAATAAAGATGAATTTAATCTAATCTTAGCAGACTCTAGTGCCTCACTCACAGGCAGCGCACTGGATTACTTCTGTAGCCGTGGCCTATCTTTGACCTTCTATCTGTGAGCTTACTAACTTCTATCTGAGCTGTTTGCAACTTGGTTTTCAGCCTTTATTTCCAAGGAGGACAGTTGGACTGACCTGTGCTTGTATTTTGTAGCCTAGGGCCAGTTTCAGTTGCACTAGCTGTTGTTATTGTGCTTATTGCGACATTCATACTGTGTCCCTAGGAGGGATTGACTGAGATGCATGTGTGGATATTGAGTTTCTCTATTGTCCATGATAGCAAAAGAGGAAACAGAAAAGCACAGTGGCGAGCTGGTTGAAACAAAACAGCAATATAATCAACTGGCAGAACAGACCTGATGTGTAGAGGCGTGGTGAAGCAGCAGTTGGTCTTGTAGCTCAGCAGATGACTAACGTGTAGAACAGAAAGCACATGTGGTCTTTATATATAGAGAGGGAACAAACAAGGAATTAAGGAATGGGTGAATGTGTGTGTGTGTGTGTGTGTGTGTGTGTGTGTGTGTGTGTGGTGTGTGTGTGTGTGTGTGTGTGTGTGTGTGTGTGTGTGTGTGTGTGTGTGTGTGTGTGTGTGTGTGTGTGTGTGTGTGTGTGTGTGTGTGTGTGTGTGGCAGTGGACATACCCCTGAGGTGGGGTGTCTTGGTGATATACCGTATCAAGTACCAGAAACGCTAGGATTAACACAAGCACTGGCTATAAAGTTTTGTCTTAGTATTTTGGAGGGATGAGCTGATATTTGGATATGTGACACTTGTCTGTGTCTTGATGGCCAGTGTAGACTACAACTACAAGTAAACTGATCAAGTGTGATGGTTTATATTCAGGAGGCAGACACAGGTGCTGAGAGGCAGCAGGTTTTATAGAGAAACTATGGGAAACACACTCTGGAGAGGGACAGAGAGAGAAACAACCAACAGACATTCCAGACACGGGTTTACGACTAAGCATATTAATGAAAACAGGAAAAAAGACAGAATGAAACAATAATCTAATGGGCGAACAACCAGAGAAACAACTAAGAATCTAGGTAGCAGGTTATAAGGACACATAATACGATACACAGGAGAATACGACCATACTTTAATAAAACAAATTTTGTGTATTAAGAAACACGTAATCAAAAGCTTAGAAAAGATAGTAGAATAAACAATCACCATACATTCATAACAGAATGCATATGTTAACACAACAGTAATGCCTGGGGGAGACTGAGAAATACAACACACAGAAACTAAACAACGCATGAAAGAACTGATAAGACAAAACACACAAGGGAGAGCAAACTGAGCAAGATGAAGGAAAAAATCAAACAACTGAGCTGGTGAATGAACGAGAAAACACGCAATTCAAAACAATGACCCGTGATGTCCCATGTTAAATACACAGATAACATGGGAAATAAAACACAGGCGAACCGAATGACTACAGAGGAGGGGCAACAAAGTGACAGAACATGAAAGCACATGAAAACAAGGAAGAAAGACACAGATATGAGAATGATTGACAAGAGGGGAGGGGCTAATCATTACATCAAGTGATATGGTTTAATTAACCACATCTTTTAGGATGTTTCAAATGTTTTGGCCTATGACCCATATTCACAATCATTTTAGGACAGACAGGAATTGCACAAAACATGACATCTTGCCCAAATAAAACAAAAGAAGAAAAAATAAGTAAATAGTCAAATTAACATTTTGAGAAATTTTGGGTGAAGTCACTAGCCAATGTTTGTTTAGCATCAGCTTATAATTAAAGTTTCTGTATCCAAACCCCCTCATTTAGTTCTCTGCCATCATGGCTTGCACCTGTGTCTTTAAATCCATGTGTTACTCTGTGTATTTAAACCCTGTGTTACTGTGTGTGCCAGGCTGGTCTTTGCTGTCTAAAGCCCTTGTTGGTGTTCTAGCCTTTTTTTGTTTTTCATATCTTCTGGTGTATAATAAATTGGCAAACTGACCCTGGACTATCTTAATGACTTTGATAATGGATTTGCCCTAATAAATCTCGCTCTTCTCTGCACACGTGTACAAGTGCAAATGCATTACCTTACAAGGTCAGATCACAGTAAATAGACATCTAAAATGTGGGATAATGTAGTGGACTGCTACAAAGCCACCACATGACATTCAGTGCCTTCTTGATAATGAAATGACGCACATCTGGTATTGTTGTTAACACTCATTCTGAAGCCACAACATCTTCTAAATTGTATGTGACATAAGTCTGACGCACTGTTCAACAGATCAATCTCAAATATTGATTATGTAACTCAAGCACTGTCTATATACTGTCACAAGCTGAACTATGGTTGTAAGACTAACCCACCTCCCAAGCTGTATGAACTTCAGACAAACACTTTAGGCATGGAAAGAGTGAAAGACATCATTGTGCTCCTACCTATTTGATCCAGGTCTTGTTTGGTACATGATTGCTTTTCAGAAAATGCCATTTCAAAAGCAACCCCAAAACAATGGGTTATTCAAGATAGTTGACCACTAAACCACAGTACATCTGCCTGTTCTATAAGGCCCAGTGAACAATTCTCAAAATAATTACATTTGTAGCTAATCTTGAACTTCAGTTTTAACATTTTCAACCAAACCCAATATACCTGATCAAAGACCTTTTCAATTCAGCAGCCAATTTCTGCTCCAGATGTCTAAAGTACATCTTCGGCTTTGTACATTAATTCTATGGTGTCCTTTCACAACCACTCAGTGCCTTGTTGTACATATGTCCTTCAACTGTAGAACACTGCTATCCTCAGGACTGTTGGCATATGTTCTAACCTTCCACTGCATTTAGCACAGAACATTACAGTCATCTAACAATATCTCATAACAGCATAATCTCACACATTTTGGTTATCTATGTATAAAAAAAGTGAATTTAAGCTTAAGTTGAGACCAGCTTATATGAATCAAATCAAGCAATCAAAATTTATTTATATAGCTCTTTTTACAACAGTTGTTGTCACAAAGCAGCTTAACAAGTGTCCGATTCCAAGCCCCCAGTGAGCAAGCCAAGGGCGACAGTGGCAAGGAAAAACTCCCTAAGAGCATGAGGAAGAAACCTTGGGAGGAACCAAGACTCAGGCCGATGCTGGTCACCATATAAACCTTGATGTGATGCTAACTGGACAGCTGTACAGCACAGGATCTTTCTTCTAGGTAATAAGAATATATTTGCCTTTAGAAATTTTTTGGGACTGCAACCAACTAACTACTTTATTGCCGCTTTGTTCTACACTGGAGAAATTATGACTTGAATTCTCATAAGTTATTAAATTGAACCCCGAATGCATGATAAACACAAACAGTAAAGAGTGGCAGCTTTTCATGTAAAATGCCCTCTTGTGCAAACGAGGACCCAAAATAGCACAGAACTTACAAAAAGATCAATTATCTTTAGAAGATACTGCGGGTCACATTCTGCTGTCTACAGCCTGACTGAAAAATACAATCATAGTCACAATTTGCATTCTGCATATTTCACATAGGACATTTCTCCACTTTCAGTCAGTTTAATACTGTAAACATTTGGCAAAGCATGTTATTAACTATAAATATATATGGGCATTGGCTTTGTGAGGCTGACCGTGAGTAACAGCCTGTTTGGTCTGTAGGCATCTAAGCAAAAGACTTCCATGTTGTCAATATTTAATATGACCACCCTGCCACTGTAACAGAGACATCAGTATGAGCAGACTTGTCATCCTGATTACATCTCTGCACTGTACATCTGAGACACATGGCCCCTGTGTTTGGAGATTTACCTTCTATTGTTCTATGCTAAGACATGCTCTGAATGTGTGTATCGGTGCTTAGTGAAAACCGGAAACAGCAAATACCCACTGGACTGAATATGCTTTTTTTAAGCTAAGACACTTAATTACTGCTACAATAACAAAACTGAAAGCCACTGCAGAACAAGGCACACAGGGACTGTAAGTGAATCTGCTAATGACACCCAATCAGATCACAAGGTTAGCTTTTTGCCTGGACAATGCACAGGGACACAAAGTAAAACAAAAAACAAAACAAAATCTTTTCTTTTGCGCGCATATCAGCGACATACATGCCAAGAGAAATCAAATTACAGGAAACTAGGCAGAAAATAACCCTGTTTTCAATGCATTCATTTACATTCAGATTGGCAGTGGTTTACATGCGGCTGGGCACCTCTCTCTGAGGACAAGGGGCTGGTTATCTCCTGCACTGAGAAATGAAACGGAACAGAGCTGCTAGGCTGAATGGAGAAAGTACACCTGCTGCCATGCATCAACTCATTACACAAAAACCCATACGTTGCTTTTTCAAACAACCAAAGAATGTTAATTGTGAGAAGAACCATTCACTGAAAAGCCTTTTGCCTAAGAAAAAATGCAATTTAAAGATTAGGAAAACACTAAAACCTATTACTCTTCTGTTGTCTTACGTTCTGATAACTGATACCGACAGGATTCCAAGAACCTTTAGGATGGGTTTTAGAATTAGTTGCATAGTATTTTAAATACACTAGTGATACACAAATGACCCAGACAACACTAGACCAGAGACTTGCAGCTATCATAAACTCTTGTCCTGTTTTAACTCTTTCATGGCTCTTCCCTTTCTAAAATGGAGCCAAATCTTCAACAGAATATAGAGATGATTCTGTCCGCGTGGCTCACTGAGTTTACAAAAGGCTGTAATGTTGGGTGCATGACAAAACACAGATGCTTGCTGAACTTTAGCATTATTACTTTACTTTCAGGGCAAGAATCAGAGTTGTTGTCCAGTCCAGAATTCAACATTGTGCTGGCAGAAAGGTACAGAGACGAGATGCGAATACAGTTTCAAAAACAGTCCAGGTAAGAATTATAGGAAAACCGGCAGAATCCAAGAGAAAACACACATACATACACCAGGGGGAACCATGTAGAGCACCTGCTGGTTGAACCTGCTGGTAGGTTTTCAGAGATGAGCAGAATGGTGGTGTGGAACTTTCTAGCCATGAGCAGGTCAGCAGGATTGTGTCCACTGACCAGACGCATTGGCTCTGCCATCATCATCCTACTGAATATCTCCACCAGAACAGCACGTTCTCTTCCCTGAGGAGATCTCTGAGAAGTCTTGTGTGGACCATTATATGAGGCAGGAACTTCCCTAAGTGATTCACTATATCTAGAAGGCATCTAACCTCCATGACATTTTTTGGGTCATGTCTTGCTGACACTGCTCATACTTTATCTACATCAGCGCTGAGTCCAGAAGCCTCCAATATCACCTGTGCTTTGATGTTTGCTGAATGGTCTTGTGTATCTTCAAAAATTAGCACACGGTCTCTCCAACACGGCACCTCATCGAGACCTTCCAGAGTTTTCAAGATTCTTTTAAAAGTGCTCCAGGGGCAGAATAACCCAGGGAACTGTTTTTCACAGCATCTACAGAGATTAGATACACTGTGTCCACATCCCAGGCTGCAGTGTGCAACCCTGTCACTATGTAAACATCCTGCATAGTTGACTGCTTCCTTTGATTAAGGTAGCTTGAAACTCTCTGATGTGCAACACAGCACTTGTAAGGCTCTGTAAGACTTCTTTCAGGTCATCTTAAACCTGCTGAATTCTTCTGTACAAGGTACATGCCTATATATTTTGCTCCTGCATTGATTTTAAATTAGACTGTTTTCAATTTTAGTTTCACCAGCTAAGACATCTGTGAGATATCACTAAGAATGAGAATAAGAATTCACATGGGTAAGGAGCTCCGCTACAGGACAGTATTCTGGCATCCTACAGCCTACTGTCCTGTTCTCTTGCACTAGTGTCATCTATGAGCTTCTCTCGAATGCTACACCACTGGTGTGTTTTTAGTTTTGCACGAGGTGTTGTATTCATATTTCCTTCTCTGTAGTTTTTTGCCTTGTACTCTCTCTTCTAATTGCACTAATGCTGTCCACGATTGCTGAAATGCAGTCAACTCTAAAATGACTTTTCAGTATATCCTATTACTTTTTTTTATCAATTAAAAAATTGATAACATTCTTCAAAATGTCACAGTGTGCATCAAGCTTGGCATCCTGCGTGTGAGGTTTAGCAACGTCAGAATAATGTCAGAGTGACGTCAGACAGATGTCAGAGTAATGTCAGAGTGATGTCTGACAGATGTCAGAGTGAGGTCAGAGTGATGTCAGCCTCCAGGCCAGTCACTTCAGATGGGCTTAAAAGAGGAGAAACCTGAAACTGGTCCATTTTGACCTTGGCACACTATTTCTGAACTTGAAATCAAGTGTCACCCTTGAGGCAAAACTAATTGCTAATGTCCTACTGAACATGTCATGGACAACCTTGGTGCTGTCCAAGCAAGCATTTCTGACAACTTGCTGTGTTATGAAGTGCTAGACACCACTAAAGGAGGATAATGTTATACGTGACTTTATTCTCTTTGCAATCACATTCATGTTCATTAGTTCACCCTGTAGTATGCCTACAATCACATGACACAACAATATGCAGTAGTTGAACATACTTTACAGTAAATATTCTTAGGCACTGTATAATGTTTTTTTGTGTGTGTTTTTTGTGTTTTTATGCAATTTAATTGCTTAAACTACTGACAAGCATAATGTGCAGCGTCTGATTGCTTCCTGCAGGCTCCAACCCATTCTACACAAATAATGTTCTGTGAACCTGTAGCTTCTAAAACTTCATCCCGTCCAGAACTTCAAGCCATCAGTCAGCTCTTTGTGACAATGCATATCAATCTGGGATGGATAATTACACCACATGCTGTTCAGGGAACCAGCATTAAAAGTACATTATTAATCATTAAGCAAAGGATGCCTATTATCAAAATGAGATTATAATAGCTAATGTCCTTCAACACAATGATAAAAATAAATACAGTGTATTTAGATGATAAATACTGTACAATGTACATTTTTCATCATTGGTCAGTTTTTGACCACAGGGCTGCTATAGGATATTTTGAGCTGGCAGACTTCTCTCAACTAGTAGCACTGGTGTGTCAAAATTTCAGCTGCTGGGCCTGACACGCTTGTATAAGTGTAACACCCACAACAACGGCACAACCATGTCACACGTCAGTGTCACTGCAGGGCTGAAAATCCCCTACCACTCCAATAATATCTGGCCAATCGTGGCTCTGTGTTCAGAAAGTGATTGTTGAGAACACATTAGAGGATGACTGACAAATTAGGCATGACTTCAGGTGTGCTACAGTGCGTGTCTGCACTTATAAATGTAGGATAGGTACACCTAACAAAGAGGCCAGTGTGTGTAGGCACAGAGTAGGTGTGATACAGCAGCCACTGTGATACAGTGAGTATGTCTGGGTATGTGGGGAGGTGAACACTTTTAAGCCTATAAGCAAGACATTCAACATCCTGCAGCGTAGTGAACACGACGGACAGACATTCCTGTCAATCATCACTTCGAAAAAGTAATTCCTCCCGCTCTCTCCTACACACGCATTACAAAAACAAACTCAAACCCAAAGCTTTGTTTACTTCTAACTGTTAAATAGGAAAGAGGTACTGGCACTGGCAATAGGTAAACTTTGCTTTTCAGGAAACACAGAACACATTGTTCTGTAGCATACACTCATTTCGTTCTAACAAGCACCCACATTCTTTCCTTGTGCCTGACCTCTTATATACTAAATCATTACTGGAATTCCAATTTAGTCACCCACTTTTTAGTTTTAACATCTATGAATCCCTTCGCAAAAACACACCCACTCAACTTAAAATGATAACGTAAACTACATGAAATATGTATTTCATAAATGCAGTGGCAGAGTGCAACATTTTCATTGATCCACACTTTACTGGAGCACCCAGGGACGCTGCCCACTGTCCTGTGACCTTTGACCCTGTGGTACAGCAGGCTGGTTGGCAGGCCAGTGGACAGCTGCTCCTGCAGATCCTTGGCAGGGTTAGCGGCATCTTTAGCTGACAAACTTTTAGCGACATTCACACTTGAACATGTGGTTGAAAGTCAACTGGTCATTCATGCCGCTCCTAATGAAGAAACTCTGCTACTGAATACAGAGAGTTTTAATGGCAGCTTAAAGGATTTCACGGCCAAATGATTCATAGCAAAATCACACCAGCACACGTATCTTTACTTGTGGCAGCAGAGCATCAAAAATAAATGAGCAGGTTACACAGCAGACAGCAGCTTCCCTGACACGGCCTTTCTTGAGAGGTTTTCAAAAGACCTTTAAATGTGTACATCTTCACCCAGGATCCAAATAAGCCTTGAATCATTCTAAGTACATCTGATCAATGCATATTCAGGCCGATGATGGAGGGTGATCGGATGCTGACTGACCCTGACTGGCCCTGAGTGGGCGGAGCCGGCCCTGACCGGGAAACACAAGCCCTGACCAGGCAACACAGGCCTGGACCGGGCAGAGCAGACCCTGGGGAGGGAAGAGCTTCTCTCTCCTCTTGGCTCACACACTCACATTGCACACCATAAGGCAGCAGCTTGCTACCCTGCTACCAACATCCACTGCTCAAGTTTATGTCTTTTCCCTGTTACATAAATAAACAGACGGATTAATAAATAAACAGTAAAAACAACACACAATATGAGTCATGCAGAAGTAGAACTGTAAGCTGAAGATCTGGGCATCTCAAGGAGGCTCACTTAGATTGTAAAATATGTGCCAGAGCAATTTTACTACATCTTATATTTAACCAACATACATTTACAATTATATGAGTTTGGTGTCTTTAAAAGCCTTGGTCTATTTGAAGAACCAAAGTACACTGAAGGTAGTGGAGGTCACACTGCTAGTCATGGTTGTGCACATGGGTCTCATAGCACAGTTGTAAGAACCTCCAGAGTCACCCTAATGACTTGTGGAGGGAGGGTGGGGATTTATCTAAGCATCCTCTCAATTCAGAGTTAGCTTTCGAAACCTTCTTATTGTGCAACATACCTACAACTCAAGACAACAACCTTATTTCTGATAAAAAATAAATATATAGAGTGTACTTTTAACCTGTCTGTGATGTAGGCTGACCACCTGAAGGAGAAGCATGTGTGGCCATGAACCGAGAACCACCCAGGATCACAGGGGATCACCCAGGATCACTAAGGATCACTCAGAATGGTAAATGTGTGATCTGGCTGCCATGCTAGGGAGCAGGTCTGGTGGTGAGAGCACCTGCTGAAGACCCTGATTCAAGGATTCGCCAGGAATGGTCATTATTCTCTGCTTCTGCTAGAAACTGTGTCAGAAGTGGGATGTAGTGGTGAGCATTAGTCATGGTTAGAGAGACTCTCCATCTTATAAGTCTAGATGAGGATTAGATGAACCTGGCACACAAGGGACAGGCGAAACACCCGGGAACATTGCCTGAAGGAGAGGGGAGTGTGACAGGGAGACCTGTGTGTGAGGCCATGCAAAAGTACTTCTCTCTCCCGTCACTACAGTACCCTCATGAAGTTCAAGACAATGGTGATGTATTCAGAGCTGGGACTTCAGTGGACGATGCTCTACTCTTAACACAATGCCGTTTTGCTCTTCGCCAGTGATCTTTAAGCTGGGAAGGCCTGTTTAGATTTCAATGAACGGAGTGAATAATTGACTAAATCCTCAAAGCGTGTGACATCTGATTGAGAAGTGCAGGTCTGATTAGTTCTTGAAAGGACGCATGCAGGAAAGAACAGATGATCTCAGACTCACTGTCTGTACTGTCACCTCATCTACTGATCCCCATCACAAGGTTTCTTAGCCCAGACTTTTCCTTCCCATTCACTGCATGCACTGAGACAAAAGCTTTGGCCCATTTTGCCCCAAGGGCAATATTGACATTTACAATAAAAAAAAGAAAATTTTAATAATACAATACAAAATGTACGTATGATATATGGTAAATAAAACATTGCATGATCTACCCAAACCCTAGCAGGAGGTAAGAGACAGTAATAGTCTCTTACTATTATTAAAAATATCGTTTTGCCTTCCATACGTCACGTGACAATATCACATAGTGGAAATAAAAATTTGACCACCACTAATACACACACACACACACACACACACACACACACACACACACACACACACACACACACACACACACACACACACACACAAACAAGAACAGCACAAAGTCAAAGTTGAGCTACTGATCTGACCCCAGATCTGCATTACTCACTACATCCAAGCTGGAAGCCTGACAAGGGATAATGATCAGGAGCATGTGTGGTGTTTGGTATAGGAGGGATAATGATCAGGAGCATGCGTGGTGTTTGGTAGAGGAGGGATAATGATCAGGAACATGTGTGGTGTTTGGTAGAGGAGGGATAATGATCAGGAGCATGTGTGGTGTTTGGTAGAGCAGGGATAATGATCAGGAGCATGTGTGGTGTTTGGTAGAGGAGGGATAATGATCAGGAGCATGTGTGGTGTTTGGTAGAGGAGGGATAATGATCAGGAGCATGTGTGGTGTTTGGTAGAGGAGGGATAATGATCAGGAGCATGTTTGGTGTTTGGTAGAGGAGGGATAATGATCAGGAGCATGTTTGGTGTTTGGTAGAGGAGGGATAATGATCAGGGGCTGTTTGATGTTTGGTATAGGAGGGATAATGATCAGGGGCTGTTTGGTGTTTGGTAGAGGCGGGATAATGATCAGGGGCTGTTTGGTGTTTGGTAGAGGAGGGATAATGATCAGGGGCTGTTTGGTGTTTGGTATAGGAGGGATAATGATCAGGGGCTGTTTGGTGTTTGGTATAGGAGGGATAATGATCAGGAGCTGTTTGGTGTTTGGTAGAGGAGGGATAATGATCAGGGGCTGTTTGGTGTTTGGTAGAGGAGGGATAATGATCAGGAGCTGTTTGGTGTTTGGTAGAGGGGGGATAATGATCAGGGGCTGTTTGGTGTTTGGTAGAGGAGGGATAATGATCAGGGGCTGTTTGGTGTTTGGTATAGGAGGGATAATGATCAGGGGCTGTTTGGTGTTTGGTAGAGGAGGGATAATGATCAGGGGCTGTTTGGTGTTTGGTATAGGAGGGATAATGATCAGGGGCTGTTTGGTGTTTGGTATAGGAGGGATAATGATCAGGGGCTGTTTGGTGTTTGGTATAGGAGGGATAATGATCAGGAGCTGTTTGGTGTTTGGTATAGGAGGGATAATGATCAGGAGCTGTTTGGTGTTTGGTAGAGGGGGGATAATGATCAGGAGCTGTTTGGTGTTTGGTAGAGGAGGGATAATGATCAGGGGCTGTTTGGTGTTTGGTATAGGAGGGATAATGATCAGGAGCTGTTTGGTGTTTGGTATAGGAGGGATAATGATCAGGAGCTGTTTGGTGTTTGGTAGAGGGGGGATAATGATCAGGAGCTGTTTGGTGTTTGGTAGAGGAGGGATAATGATCAGGGGCTGTTTGGTGTTTGGTATAGGAGGGATAATGATCAGGAGCTGTTTGGTGTTTGGTATAGGAGGGATAATGATCAGGGGCTGTTTGGTGTTTGGTAGAGGAGGGATAATGATCAGGAGCTGTTTGGTGTTTGGTAGAGGGGGGATAATGATCAGGGGCTGTTTGGTGTTTGATAGAGGGGGGATAATGATCAGGGGCTGTTTGGTGTTTGGTATAGGAGGGATAATGATCAGGAGCTGTTTGGTGTTTGGTAGAGGAGGGATAATGATCAGGAGCTGTTTGGTGTTTGGTAGAGGGGGGATAATGATCAGGGGCTGTTTGGTGTTTGGTATAGGAGGGATAATGATCAGGAGCTGTTTGGTGTTTGGTAGAGGGGGGATAATGATCAGGGGTTGTTTCTCTGGGTTGTGGGCTCATCCCTTTTTTGTACCAGTGAACATCCATGTTAATACAGGACGCAAATACACTTCAAATAATGATACGCTTGCAGATGTGCTGCAGCAGTTTGGGACAGCCCTCTCCTGTTCCAGCATGACAGTGTTACTAGGCAGTAGCAGCTGCTTGCTTTAGGCTATAAGGCTAAATAGCACCAACTGTCTTATCAATCATGCTCTCTCCTCTTATACACCTTGTAACTGTGATGTTTTATGCACATCATCTGTTATTACATCTTTTTTTAGCTGTAGTTTTAGAATATATAATCTATATTGCACACCATGTGGCTTTATTATTCACGGTCTTTAAATTATGAAGGAGAAAATTCTACATTTGTGAATTTAGGACAAAAACTGGAAGTGAACTTGAGCAAAAGTAGACAGTCGGCATCCTAATGGCCATGTTTTTAATGAGAGCAGCATATGGATCAGCTCAGGCAAGTCAGAGGGCAGAACTCCCAGCGGACAGCACTATAGGAACAACATTGTGCTTTAGGGTCCGGCTCAACAAGGGCTCTCTGTCCCCAACCTGCAAGGCACACAGTAGCAGTTCTCTCAATCTGCAGTATGAGTCATGGACAGATAACTATTACACTTTATATGCATTTTGGCTACATTTACCTGTGACGTGAGCTGCACCATGCTGCTGCTGCGTGAGGTGCTAGTGCATGTAAAGGAAGTTCAAACAATCAAAACACTCTGACAGAAGGTCAGAAATTGCACCATAAGCCCGTTTGCAGAAAAGCTGCTTCATAATTGTTTCATAGATGTAAAGGTCAGCATGAGTGTTGCACAGATTTGTAGACCTTTAGGGTGTACCCAATGATTCACTTTTCACCTCGTGAAATCTTTTCATGTAGCTTGCTGACACAGAAGATTTAATTATAAGGCACAGCCATTTGGAGACCCGATCAGCATGGAACAGTGTCGTGAACATGCATGTCCTCTAAATGTCACAGCGGTCATAACAGCGTTGCCTGTGAATGTGCCTGATTTCAACAACAAAAAACAGAAAAATGCCACGATGAAGCAATAGCTTCAGGAGCCTGGAAATTAAATTAATCATTAAGACGCTAGTCTTGACTCTCAACTGCTGGAACTCATAACAGAGTATGCTTGCATGCAAGATGTGAGTGTCCTTGGGCTCTTCTCTTTGCTTTCAAACAGAATTTGTACAGGGAAGTCTTCTTTAAGACATGATTACGGTCACATACCGTATATCCAAACATGCACACAGAGTACGCCGCTTATGAGTACAACAATCGAGTGCCATTAAGTGGAGACTTCAATCTCCGTTCCAATCTGATCTCCTCCGTGTCCATCAGCGGTCGGTCCAGCTCTGCCCCAGGTTCTGATTCATGATTGTGACAGCCATAGTCAGGCAGTCCAGCACTGCCCGTCAATAATGAGAAGGGTCCCATCTCTTGCACAGCCTATAGTAGGCGTACTCAACTAAATTTGTCCGCGGTCCAATTTTGGCAGATACCTGTGCCCTGAGGTCCGGTGCGGCGGGGGGTGGCGAACGTAAGTTGTTGAGCGGGGGGGGGGGGGGGGGGGGGACGGTGCGCGAACGGTGGAGGCGTTTATACTTTCGCGAGCGTCACTGCAGTGTTCTCCGAAACGATAGGCGTTTTGTACGAAACGAGCGGGGTGGCGAACGTAAGTTGTTGAGCGGGGGTGGCAAACGTAACACTCGTGACGGAGTGTTTTTTCAATAGCCCTGAAATAAATGCTACGGTTTTGTTTTGGTCCGTATCCAGTTAATCAGGAATGAGATTGGGTCCGGACAGGACTGCGTTCGGGTCCGGATCCGGACCGCGGTCCGCCAGTTGAGTACCCCTGGCCTATAGCAATGAGAGGATACTAAAATCCACATACCCATTCATAGCACGCACTCAGATACACAGAGTAGCTTCGGTGCTCTGGGCTTATTTTTTTTCCTCTCTGTTATTTTCTATTACTAGGTGCACAGTAAATTGTCCATAGGGGAACAATTTTCAGTCCCAGTTGTGCTAGTTCTATCCACAGAACCTACAGTGAGGAAGTAGAGTCACACTTTAAGGTCAGTATGTGTTTGCACTGTCATTATGTGATATAAAGGCAACCTCGGATGATATCCAGCCTAACTGCCACCGTGTAATTGACCATTACTGCAACTGAGCTGCAACAAATAGAGCGAACGCGAGTCCACGCAGTACACTGATCCTCTGTCAGTCAAGGACGACGTCCTGAGTGGAGCACATGAATGGTCACTTACTGAACGTATGTGTCATGCCTGAGTTGAAATTGTGGCATGACATTTAGTGGGGATCTGTTTGCGTTCATCAACGAGATTCAATAACACAGCATCCTTCTTTCAGCCTCATCTATTCACAGTTAATGCCCAACGAACATGTTTTAGGCAGCCAAATTCAGAATAAACTGATTTTTTTTATTTTACACTTTGCTAAAACACATTTTCTATGAAAGTATATCCCAATCTTTCCAAACTGTTATCACAAATCCAAAAACATGAGATCTGAAGATCATCAAAATACATCGCTGCCTGGCAAAAACAAACTACAGACTCAAAAACTGTAACTTTACACTGAACCTTTGCCTTCAAAACACACACAAAATCAATCAAATGTATAGTTACTACTGACCATCCTCTAGAACCTTTTAGAATGAAATAACATATCTAATTAATGCCAACTTCACACCCTTTCTCTGGGTTGGGGCAGGTCGAATTACTTAATCTAACTTTCATGTGATATTTTCCCTGGCCAATAAGGCCAGTTGTCAATAAGGAGAATAAAATGAATCAAACCATTAATTAAACCATTAATGGACCTTGATCCTATGATGAAAGCTAACATTGTCCCAAATCATAATACACATATATACAACAATACCTACAGATCTCACAAGACCAACAGCTCTCACAATTCTAGGCTGGATTGTCTGCTGTAGAAAATTAAATCATGAAAAAGAGGAAGCTAATCCATGATTTGGAGAGTGACAAAAGCTTGATCATCTTAAAAATCCTATAGTGAAATGTGAACAAAGAAAGCTCAGAGCCATGCCATGAAGATATTTAACTACAAACAATAAAACCTTAAACTGTATTCTGTATCTATCTGGTAACCAGTGGAGGGAAGCAAGAAAATGAGACATACTTTCTGTTTTCCTAGTACCAGTTGGAAGACTGTACTCTGTATTCTGAACCAGTTGCAAATTACAATAATCAATACATGAAGAAAAGAAACAAAAGACATTAGTAGAGTTACAGTTACAGTGCTATGTTACAGTTTCCTCAGTTACTTACATGCTGGACCATTGCTTTCCATTTCACCAAAAAACTGCACTGAGGCATATATAGCAAAGGAAGATGGCAGTTTAACCGGTTAGTGTTTGGACAGAAAGAGCCTGCAGGGAAGACCTTCAAAGTTTCCAAAATTATTTTAATGATGAAGAGTATGTCTAACACATTGGTTAAAAATCTCCCATTAATGTTGATCCGCTCTGAGATCTGCCAACTGCAAAGGCCATAGTATATGATGAACGACATTTTCATACTGGTCAAATCATTCACTGTTCTCCAGTGCTTTGTGGACATGGGCATTTGAAGAGACCTGCCTCATCACATCAGAAATACTTCATCACTGGAAAAAGGTGATCACACAGAATTACTGTATTGATTTACAGTGGCCCGTTCCTCTAAGGGGACAAGTGGATGCCAAAACATACCATGACTTTAAAGCACAGGGGTGGGTTTCCCGAAACGTTCGTACCGCTAAGTACTTCTTAACCTCGTACGTTTCATACGAGGTTACGAAGGACTTAGCGGTACGAACGTTTCGGGAAACCCACCCCAAGTTGATGGATTTTTGCTTTTAAACCATAAGTGATATGATGCAAATAGAGATGGCACCAATCCAATAGCACATATTGAAACTAGCTGGACATCAGCAAAAAATGCTGGACTGGATATTAAGAGAGAAACATTTAAGGAAACCAATCTGGTACCGTCACAAAACTAGTCTGAATATAGCACAGCAGTGCTTTGCAGCATGTAATAACAAGGTCTGAGCAGGTTGTGATAACGATAGTTTATGCATAGATGTAAAGTTTAACAGTAGAGGGTTTATTTTTTTGCAGTTACAATTATTAAAAAAAACATAAAGCATAAAACCTGCAATGTTTGCCATTAGCCTTCAGGTGGACTGGACATGTTGAATAGGAAGCTGCAAAATAAGACAACTTCTGCTAACTCTGTCCATATTTTTTCAGCTATTATCAGTTTACCGGCTTTTTCAGCTATTATCAGATTACTGGTCTATTTCAGCAGAGGTTGAGTGAACCCAGACTCACACTACAGGTTTCCTGTCTGTCTGCTCACTTAGTGCCTGTTGTGTGGAAAATGGGAGAGAACATTGAAAGTAAAAACATTTAATGGTTTAGTCCTGTAAAGATATTTAGGACTTTTTAAATAATTGTAAATAAATAAATTATTTTCTGTCAAGATACATGCATGCTATCTGTAAAAATATAACATATATAATACATCTCACAAACAAATCCCCAGAAATCAAGGTTTCACCCAAACATTTTAACCATTGCTCCAGAGTGGTTTTTAATGAAAAAAGTATCAAATCAGTATTGATATCGGGTGCCATTCAAATGCAAGATATCAGTATCAAACAGATGTAGAAAAACTGATATTATGCCATCTCTAAATAAATGATAAATGAAGTAAATAAGCAAGTTATAAGGCTTTCACAGATAAATTGTTTATTATAAAGTACATGCTATAGATGAAGAAAACAAAAATACTTTGTGCTTTTCAGGACTACAGAATCCTAATTCAGAATGTCAATCCAGTACTTTTACACATATATACACAATAGTAAATAAAGCTTTCCAAACATTATTTGGAGTCTTATAGAACTGCCTTTCTACTATAAAAAGCAAGGCAGGTGTAAAAATCCGGCGGTTGTTGTGAGGCTTCGTCCAGAGTTCACTATCTTGTGAATCTTATATTAAAGGATTGGATTGAGGCGCTCACAAGACATCGTTGTGGTCAGTACGGGGGCGTTTTACAGAGCACAACTGCCCCCTACCATACGAAAACACAGGTCAGCTGGACTGTAAATAACAAGTCGCAAAAATCGAACGTGTTTCGAGTAACAAAAAGACTTCTGAGCGTTTCCATCTTAGCTTCCAGCTGAACGCTTGCATGTGGACACTTATAACGTTCCTATTCCGTTTGGCACGTGACACGTGTGCATAGACGTGACATAATGAAAAGCATGCGTGAGAGTCTCGGTAGATTCGGACAGCCGATCAGGGACTGTTAAAGGACAGTTACAAAGACGAATACAGAGCTCAGATGTCTGGTTTTGATGTTGCACAAGCTCTATTATTAAAGTACTTCTGTACTACTTATACTAGCTATGTGAACCCTCTCTAGTTTAGCCTTCATTAGTTCTCAAGAAAATAAATCTGGGATTTCCTTAAGGAATGGGCTAAAATGAAGATCATTAACCACAAAGAACATTCCCGACATCTCTGACTTTAGCTATGCCAAAATGACGCTGTTAAAACACGACTCGGCACAATTCATTCATGCAGTCACTACCTACACAGCACATTTTACAGTTAATGGAGATCGTTTATAAACATGCGTGTTTATTGCCTTTAGGTGTGTGCTATTGTAAATACGTTTTGATTTAATAGTCTTTGTGTAGCTACTGCAGACCACACAATTTGTAGCCCATGTTTAGATAAACTCTTCTTGTACACTTTTACTCGTAAAGGGATAGACTACACGGGAGGATGCACACATATATCAGTGTTCAAGTGCACATCGGTTATTGCCTACTCGAACATTGTCCTCTTAACTATAACGTAGGACATTAAACCCACTGTATTTGGCAGCTTTATTGCCGTTGACGGTAAATACAGAAAAGCAAGTTAATCAATTCCTACTCAATAAACTGCTTGATAGCGCCTTATTCAAGATAACTGTCGTATTGACAGCAATCTTGCAACTGAAAAAGACCCTCGTGAAACATTTAGACCGAAACACGTTACAATAACGTTTACACTTTAAACAACAGAACAAAAGAGATGATGAGACTTGATAACCTGGTCATCTTACCTTAAATAAATATCCACTTTTCTCACGTTGGGAGGGTAACGAGCTCACGTTACGGTCACAATGTTAGTGAATGAACACTCCCGCTCACAAACACGAGGTCAGTGCCGTTATGTGTATCTTTGTGCAGCCCATGAGGCGTGCTACCCACACACACACACACACACACACACACACACGTCACACACACACACACACACACACACACACACACACACACACACACACACACACACACACACACACACACACACACACACACACACACACACAGCATCCGCGCTGGAGGACAGGTTTACACCACCCTCTGTCCCGGTGTCGAGAGCCTCTCTCTCATCTTAACACCTCCTCCTTTTCCAGCACTACCGGTTTCGTTTTAACGAAAGAAAGGCAGAGAAAAGGCAAATAGCGTGATATCTTCCGCCATGTTAACAGGTTGTCCAAAGGAAATGTTCAGCTTTAACTTAATTGTACCGTTTAGAAATCGCTCTGTTAAAGTGCGCGCGGGCTTCTCGCGCAGAGGGTTGCAGAGCTCGCGCAACTCGACGTGACAGTTCAGTCATTCTGCAATATGCAAAGTGTTGACCAAACAATCCACCTCATCACAATAGTTGGGGAAAGTCTGTTTCTGGCATAGAACATCAGTTTTTTGTGGTATGTTTGCTTAATATTTTATGTATCTTCATTAGATAAATAGCTATCTATTTAATCTGAGAGGTTCAAAATAAATGTGTTTGAGCAGATAAGAGTTAAAAATGCAGATGTGTCTGAGGACCCTGCCGTAGCATATCAGGGGAAGACTGGGCATTTGTAGGCTATGGTGGCCATGATTACATTACTGATTACAGGTTGTACCGTCCTGCAGGATATGGTGGTAGTGGGTGCTGAACACAGTGTGTGTCACTGCTGTTTCAGATTCTGACTGCAAACTGAGATTATGTTGGTTTTTCACACTATAAAGTCAATGTACAGAATACACAATGTTATTGCTTGTTATTAACACGTAAAAATTCTAGCAGCGAGGACTACATCACAGTGACTAACTACACTTTCTCTTTTCACCAGAGCTGGGCAGTTAGGAAAGAATTTATTTATGTTGTATTTCTCATTGACTGATCCTGATGTGGTTTAAGAATTCTGTTAATTATCTTAAGTAGACTGGCAAAACATAGTTAATAGTTTAAGGACATGTCATTTGGTCAGAAATTGTATACACTGGTTTACTATGAAATAGAAGATGCTTCTTGACAGACCACCTTACATCGCCTACTCTAAACAATATTTGGTGAGCCCAACACCTACTCCACTTGCTATGTTCAGCACCTGTGTTTTTGTGTTACTTTTATTATGTAATTTCTAGGGGTGGGACGCGATTAAAAAAATTAATCGAATTAATTGGAAGCTTTGTAATTAATTAATCGAAATTAATCGCATTTTAATCGCATTTCAGTATTTAACATGAGAAATATTAATTTAAGTTTGAATGATGAATGAATCAATGAACATAATCATAAACTTCAACATCTTGTTTATTTTTCCACCAGTCTACTACGAAGACCAATATATGTGTAGTGTGCAGAAAACAGTTCAGAACATTGGAAATTCTGACCAAAAATGTTATTTAATTTAGGGAGTTTTGCTCAGGATATTGGAAGAATTGAAGTAAATCAGAAGATGTTTTTTAATACCATTTTAGATGGTAGACTTTCTTTAATTTCCCAGGCCTCTGCCATAGGCATCTTCATAGTGCCTAGAAGTGGTCTTCTGCATGCTCAAAGCAAATGACTGGATCTTCATCATCTATAGATTCATCATCTATAATATGAGCTGTCACACCAAGATCATTCTTGTTGCTAACAGAGGTCCAGTGATCCCCAGTCAGAGCCACATTTGTGGCACTCTTCACAATAACCTGTTTTAATTCTTTCCTCATCATACAGCTGCTGGATTTTCTTCGACATTGTCTTTCTGGGGTGAGTTTCCCAAAACGTTCTTAGCGCCAAGTACTTCGTTACCTCGTTCTTACGTACGAGGTTAAGAAGTACTTGGCGCTAAGAACGTTTTGGGAAACTCACCCCTGGACGGTAGTTCGTAACTTGCATCAGTTGACGCAATTCGCAGCGCTTCTTGTAAGCCTTTATCTTCGACCACAGAGAGCGAACAACACAAATAATGTGACGCATCATGTATAAACGCGTGCGGAGTCGCGCGCTACGGCCATTCGCGAAAGTTTAATCCAGTCTTAAGCTGGGCGTACACTGTACGATATTTTAAATCGTGTACTCAGCTCCAGCTCAAACTGTACGACTAAATCGCAGGGTTTAAAAATTCACAGCTCACGATTCACATACTCACACTATACGACCCGACGCTCTCATGCGATCTCACGAGGAGCGATTTGAATTTCAAACATGTTTGATATTCTTGCGACGCTGCGATTTCTGATCGGGAGTTGGTCGTGAGGTGTGAATCGCTCCTCGTTTACCTGTGTAAACTATACGATGCACGACACGCGATTGAGCCGAAACTCGGCCCGATCGAAAAATAGTCGCACGAGTGAAAAATCGGCTGAAAATGGGCCAAAAATCGCACAGTGTACGCCCAGCTAAATGGTCCAATGAAGGTCATTTAAAAACCAGGACGTTTCCTCACAGGATGTGAATTACGGACGTTTGGTCACCCTATCGTACTAGGAATACATTTAGCAGCTAAGTTATCATTACTGACCTGCGTGTTAAGCTGGGCGTACACTGTGCGATTTTTGGCCCATTTTCAGCCGATTTTTCACTCGTTTCGGCTCAATCGCGTGTCGTGCATCGTATAGTTTACACAGGTAAACGAGGAACGATTCACACCTCACGACCAACTCCCGATCAGAAATCGCAGCGTCGCAAGAACATCAAACATGTTTGAAATTCAAATCGCTCCTCGTGAGAGTATCGCACTGTTGAAGCAGCTCCACGAGCCGACCCTCCCTGCGATTTAGTCGTACAGTTTTAGCTGGAGCTGAGTACACGATTTAAAATATCGCACAGTGTACGCCCAGCTTTAGCCGCAACATGTTTTGCGTTGAGGTGGTAACGAAGGGTGGAAGTGCTCCTGTGATAAGCGAACTCCTTCCTACATAAAGTGTAAATAACACTATTTTTGTTTGTACTTCCATCTGGAAGTTTCTTATATTTCCCATCCACCAGCGTAGCCTCTTCAGTCATCTCCATCATGATCATCTTATTGTGTGTCCATAATCTGTATGCCCGGAACTCGCGCACTGAGAAACATTCCACGGTACAAAAGTGTCTCGTCCGTTAAATGCGTTAAAATGCGTTAATTTTTTTAGTGCGTTAATTTTCCTGTAATTAATTAATCGAAATTAACGCGTTAAAGTCCCACCACTAGTAATTTCCTAATGTGCTCATTTGAATTTTCTTTTTTTATTATGTATTGTTTGGGGGGTTTTTGTCTGTTTTATTTGCTGAACTATGAGGCCAATTTAGCTACCAAGTATTAGAAAAGCAAAATATATTTTTTGTAAATACGTGTCCAAATCTCTACACATTTGCTTCACACTGAGTGTGGTTTGTAAGCCATTGCTCACAGAGCTGGTCATGGGGTTTAAGATGGAGTATGCCTAATCTGTAAAAATGAACAAAGCCTTCCCACATAGTAAACTGTAATATAATCACTTTCCTTCAGCACTTAATTAGGTATCGTCTTGCACATGACCAGAGGCACACGTGGACACCCATTAGTGACTGTTAGGTAGCTGGGCCAGTGTAACAGTCAGAAAAAAGACACAATTGTACGATAAACTTGAGTCTGCAGTAGTGAAGATCTACATCCCTTGTTGGGTTTCAATATGTGGACACTGTACTAGTCCTTCCCATAACAAAAATGAGGGAGGAATATCTGAACTAAGAAGTGGTTTAGTGAACTGGGACAAGGGTTAGGGATACAACAGTAAGAGAGCAGCTAAAGCCCTCCGGCTGGGTTGTTTCAGTGAGGATTTGATGCTTAAGAACCATGGCCATGATTAGAAATCAGGGCCATCTGCTTGTGTGTGAGGACGGAGAATGGAAATATCGGCTACACACACGTGTAATTGAGCCAACCGTAGATGCAGGGTTTGCTTTATGTTTCTGATTGGAGTTCACAATTAGCACATGCACAAGCACTGAATATATTCATGCTGTTATAATCGGTACTGTTTTAACTCTATTGTGCTGTCTGCTGGCTTAGTGTAGACCAGAAAGTGACCTGTTTGGTGAGGTAAAATATGTCAAGGTTTCTTATTCAGAAAAAACAGACTCTCCCATACTCTTGGTCTGTCTGTCTTTCTCACACGCACAAAGACACACATTCACACAAAAACACAAATGGACTCTGACTGACATGTCTGACATGACACCACTGCCAAGCTGATTTGTTATCATATTGAGTCATATTACACCGGGGTAGGCATACATCCTACTGCCTGCTCAGAATAGCAGTGGAGGACATTCTTATGTCACTGTATGGGCACGTCACATACATATAACCTCTGCTCTTCTGAACACGCATCCTATACATGAAAACACATTAATGTTTATGTGTTAGTCTGTGCCTGTCACAAAAAGTAGACATAGGTAAGACAAAAAGGAGTTTGTAAGTTGTTGCCTAGCAACCGCATCTAGATATAAATATAGGTAGTGTAAAAGCTTGATAATTCAAACTTCATTGCCTCCTATCCTCAAACGTGAACGCTATATAGAGTACATGATGCCACATACGCAGGTCTGAGCACACAAACATGGCGGATTTCTAAAACATGCCACGTGTACAGCAGGATTCAAATCCAGAGGGAAATGGAAGGAGACAGAGGGACACAGTTCCTGGGTCTCACTGGACACAGTTGTACGTGCACATGGACACACACACACACACACACACACACACACACACACACACAGGCCATCTCCTCTCATCTGTTACCAAGTATTACTCTGCCAGTTAGCTTGGCTGAAAGTGATACTCATTTGTACTGAAACGCTGTTTTTTTTGTTTGTTTGTTTTTGTGGTTGCTTGTGTTTTCATTGCTTGTGTTTGACATTACAGTGAAATGAGACACAAATCCATCATGGTGTTTATGGATGTCACGCAGAGCTGCAGTTCTTACACCACTGTGGTGAGTTCTGGTGTACTGACAGAAGAAGAGGTTAATCCCATGGGCTTCCTTTACCCCAGCCTCAACTCTAAGTCTTAAGCATGTACCATCAAATCAAAAGACACTGTCTAAATTAGAAGAATGCTGTATGTGGGTATGAATGCACTTGTGACATTTGTGTATGTGGGGTAATATTTTATCAGCTGAAAACTCAAGAGCTGGTAAAATGCATTAAAGAGGCAAAATGGCCCCAGGAATTCCTCTACTACAGGAAGTGCACTTAGGATAGTTTTTGTCCAGTATAGTCACAGGTCGGACACTCGTTAGATCAAATGTCAATTTATATTGACCTCTTCGCTGTTCAACATTTGCCCTCTGCTCATTTTTGCTACCTCCACTTTGTCCTCTCACACGGTGTTTAGTGTCATATCTTGTGAGATTACATCCTGTGTCGGGCTCATTCTGTGCGTTTAGCACCAGAGCTCACTTGGAAGCGGACTGACTCTAACTCAGGGGGTCTTGGTCTACTTATCTGGTGCACACCAGGGTTTAAGGGACAGCAGTCTCACTTGCTCTAATGATTTGTTCTAAGTAATTACAGCAGGGATTAGTTTAATCAAACAAAAGCCTGAATGCACCTTAAAGTTGCCCTTTAGCATCTGAGTGGGGGCCTGTGTGTTCTGGGGTGGCGGAGGGTCCGTGTTTTGTGGTTGGAGTGCTGCTCGCAATGAATTTCACAGCGAGCAGAAAAAGTTACTCATCTAATGTAAGAGTCGCACAGGCACAGTGCATCCACCCACCTGAATTGGAGGCCACATGCTCAACCCTCAGATATGACTCATGAGTCTTTTAGAGCATCATCGCACGTAGGCCACCATTTAGTCCCACTGTCATACATACATATGTATAGATCTCCCTTTCTGTCTGTTACAATTCTTATGATGGTCTTATGCAAGTTCTGATATCGATATGGAGCATTGCCAATTTTGAACATTTGTGTTCCTATGGCTTCCCTAAAAGACTTCAAAAGGGATGTTTTAACAAGCGAAATAAGCCAAGCCAGCTAAAGAAAGCAGAGTCCTAAGCAGCATCATTAACACTACCGTCAGTGTGAGAACCATCTGTGAGACATTATGAGCAACACGCAAGGCATAATGGGAAGCGTGTTTTATGCTGCGTTTGCGGTGTCTTACGCCCTCCCTGCCTCTATACAAACCCAAATATAGGAGCCAAATGGATACAAACACATGAAGACCTGCAAAACGCACAGAGAGCTTTGCAGCATTAGCTGCCGGTGTCGGTGCCGGAGATTTTAATCAGCGTCTGGGCTGTGAACGAGTGTGACACTTCTGCGACTCATTGTTACTAATTTGAGTGTTAAAAGAGATCATGCAGTATCCTTATTCTACAGTAACACAGGCCTGTCTAGAACTACAGTAATCTCGTTCCCACAGACTTATTTCAAAGGTCCCATTTTATATAATTGCACTCAAGTGGCATTGGTCGTTCAGTTAGAATAAAGTTCATTCAAGACATTTGTGTTTGCATATGTAATCTTATGTAAACTTATACTCACAAGACAGAACACAGTGTTGTGGCACACAGGTCACTGGGGTTTTGTTTTTTCATGTCGGACCTGTGAGGCCTGAACTTTGCTTAATTAATGGAAAGTCCTCTCATGAAAGGACAAGGATTATTAACACTGCGTGGCAAACAAGAAATTCTGTTAACATGGATAACACATCAGCTACTCCTGTCCCAGGGCTCACAAAGCCAGACGTGTCACTGTTTACTACTTCACAGACAGAGAAAACACACACCGCCATTAGACCTTTGGTGGGTTGTTTTTCACGAGCCTTCGCAGTTTCTTCACCATTTCACATCTTTGAACTTCAGCTTTGTCTCAGTCCCTGGCCTCCCTCCCTCCATGAGCACCCAGCCAACCTTTCCAATTGATCTCACTTTTCAACCTCACCTCTCTTTCCACCCCCTTTCTTCGGTCTTACTCCATCTTTCCATCTCGCTTAACTCATCCTCCACTGTCATTCATCCCGGGGCTCGAGCTAGTCATTGACAGCGTGGCTGTCATTGCTGACTCATTTAGATGCTTGAGCCGAATTGTTTAGGCCTGCCGTGGGCGGACCCCCTCATCCCCAGTGTCTGTGCCTGATCCAGGGCACCTCTGCTGGGAAAAAGAACTCACATGGGTTGCTGCTCCTACATGATGTTCAGACGTTATGCTCCAACCCGACCAAAGAACAGCCAGAAGATGAAGGGACACCCGTAAGGGTAGCCAAAGGACCTGCAATGGCAGTGCCGCATACATACACATTTGAAAGCTATGTGGAATCCTGAAGTGAACTTTCTGACTGTGATGCTAACTGGTTTAAATGGTGCATTGCATAAATGTTCCTGTAAGCAGTGGGAGCAGGAAAGGGTCAGGATTTCATCATGGTCATCACTGTTTTAGTCATCTCAACCGGGTTTTGGCATTAGCTGTCTCCATCAAGGCTTAAAATTCTCAGAATCGACCGCTTTGCCAAATTATATTGCATATATTACAGTGAGATGCTTAATTCAGTCCAATATGATTATGGATACATTTTCCATTCCTTGTCTGAACAAAGTTAATACTCTTTTAGAATCATTACAACATTAACATACACCTTGAAGTTTGGAATGTAGTGATTATGATTGCTTGTGATCTGGCAAAGATGAGACGCCGCGAACACTGAAAGACTCAAAACACAGACGAGCAACAAAAGTGACACCGACGAACACGTATATACACTGACGCTAACAAGACAAGCGCAATATAACGAGAACAGGGTAAGAGACAGCTGAAAAAGTAACACACGCACACGGACTAACCCGCAAGCTAACAAACATTCACAGACCAACGTACGCACGTTACACGTAGGAGGAGTAGGGGATGGGGCGTGACAGTATTTAAACATTTGAGGTCATTCGGTCATTCATTAAAAAGCCAAATACAATTTGCTTGGTTGTGCAGGCTTTCAGTTATTACTGTAAATGATCCTGAAAGATCCTCCCCCAGCAGCAGATGTCTGTGAGGAGAAGACCGCACTACATAAACAAATCATGAAAGGGGTGGGAAGATTGAACGTCAACATGATCTTTCTGAAGAACCGCACAATTGTAGGTCTATTGCAGCATGATAAATCAGCCATTTAAATATTTCATCTGACAAAAAAACGAGATCTTATATTGCACACATCTTTATAGTTCTCCGACATTCCAGCGTGTGCCCGTGTATTTTGGCGTGGCCCTGACCAGTCGGTGAGGGCACGGTGACCGTCCTAGCTCATGCAGAAAAGAGCTGCGATGACCCAGAACAGCAGGGCGAGGAGGCAGTTTTCCAATTACATTTGCAGCTAACGAGGCCTCTCCATCTCCCTGTTTCCCACCGTAGCACAGGAGCTCCACGCTGGGAATCATGCTCTCCCCCAGCCCAGGGACGCTTTAACGAGCTGCTCTCGCACAAACAGTCTGCCACTGTCCGCCAAATTGCTCTTCTCTTCTCTCTGTCATACCCCAATTCCACTGATATACTCCTAACTTTCCAGGCTGACTTTTACTAGGAAGACAGTTCATATTTTCTAACACTTAAGTGGCCTTAAACCCATGTATTAGCACTGCCCTCCGTCAATTGAATGCACAATGTTACTACAGTCAGTTTCTGTACCTATTCCGAGTTTATCGGTTGCAGATCTTTTACTGCATATCAGAACGGCGTATCTAATCTCAGCGCTGGAATAATAATTCCGGATACCAACTTTTAAGGCTCTGTATCGAGGCCATTCCGATAGCTAATCGAGCTATTTAAGTGCACTTATCCTGCTATGGTACATCCACACCACAGTCTGGATTTATCTGAAGCCATTTAGTGCTTCCTGCACTTTGCAGGCTTTCCCCAACGTACTCAGAACCTCATTTATGTACAAAGGTTTGTGATCTGACTTCACACAAACCTGAGCTGTGTTTATAGTTTGCCTGGAGAAAACTGAATGGAATTTTAATATGTTTATTTTTAGTAAAGAAAAGATCACAGCTATGCATTACATAATATAACTCAGTTGCCTGCCAGCTTAGCCAACATACTGTTTTACAGCAAGCCACAAGCGCGCTAGAGGGACGCTGTAGGAAACCCCCCCCCCCCCCCCCCCCGGTGTTCACGTTCATGTTAGTGAGGCAGCAGGTGAACTACTGTGGCTCCAGTATGATCCTACTGACGGTGGTCACAGCAAGAATGCAGGTGCCTTGTACCTCCAGCTCCAACAGCATATGCTGCTAACTGGACTGGTGATCTCTTTCTTTTTTTGTGCTGCCATTTAAGCTCTGATGTTGTTGGGCTATATGCTGAGTTACATTATGGACATGTGACTTTGTGGTGATGTAGGAGAAGGGAAACCCACATGAGACAGAGTTGGAGGACAGGAGGAGTTGGGGGACAGAAGGAGTTGGGAGCATCCCTGGCCACCCCTGACAGCACCAGACCCAGTCATAAATCCACGGGCTGTTTCAGTCCACACAGGTAAAATAGGGAGTAGATTCAGTTTAAAACCGGTGCACAGGCACTAGCACCTAAAATAGCTGATCTAAAGGTCATTTTTGTCTTCACAATCCCAGGCACAGATCCAGCTGGCAGACCTACTGCAGGGATTAGAGAAAACACACAGGCAGACAGATGAGGCCTGGTTACCTTTATGTAATTAATGTGTTCCAGAAACTAGTCCTTGCAGCAGTTGTGACAGGCGTGTGTAAACAGATACCCAGTACAACAGCAAGTTTGACTTAGCACTCTCATCATGTAGTCAGAAGCTCTGCTGTCTGCATCATTCCTTATAGCAGTGAGGTGAGCTTTCAACTGCCTTCACGTCTTGTCTGACCACTTAATTCCTACGCATTAGGAATAGAAAATGACTAATGCAACTAGAATTTAGGAACTAGAACACACCAACAACTAAATATTGCACAGCTGTGAGACCACAGTATATATTGTATATTTAGTATTAAGAGCACATTGCAACTAGTGAAACTGTATTTATTCACCTCTCCACATGTTAGAGCGCCATCTGTAGGCAATTCCAAGGCAATTTGAAGCTTTATTTTTCAGATAAAAGTGAATCACATTGGCTCGTAGCTATCAAATGGTTCATTTTCCTGTTGTCAGTCCAAACAGGGGAACCCACTTACCTTGAGGTAATCCCAGTCTGGCACAATGTGGCGTTTGTGATTCTGTGTACCCTCAGTTCACCCTCGGCAGACTCCAGTTATTGCACAATCCAAAAAACAACGCGGTGTCAAAACACCATGGCGAGGCACAGCATGCTAACATCTATTCAGTGACAAAACAAATGAGGGAGAGAAAAAGTTAATGGCACGTTAGACTCAGCACATACAGGTTTGCACAATCCGTCTATAGTTCTCAGCACTTCCAGCGTCGCTGTGCCTCGCCCTCTAGCCAAGCCTAGAAAGGTGATCGGGGGGCGGGGCTCTCCGGGTCTGTGTGTTCTGGGAGATTAGCGTTAAGCCACTGTGCCGTGTCACTGCACGGGACTTCAGGGACAAATACCCCCCACCCATCCCCCTCCCTGCAACACAAACACTCACATGAGTGAACGATGCTCTGCTCCTCAGGAGAATCACCTTTCTGCCTGTGAGTAAATAAGCCTAAAACACCAGAAGGTATAAACCATTTGAAGGGAAATTGAGAATTGTGCATATCTAGATAAGAGGGGAGAGCCTGCATCTGGAAGAGACGTTCAGTAAGAATCCAAACACAGGATGCAGTGTTGGACAGTGCTCACAATAAATAGTTTATTTTGACCAAAAAATAGACAGGACATATTTATACACTGTACAAACATTCTTTAGTCCCATTATAACATCTGTAGTTGATTCCATCACCATCACTAACATTCAATGGTCATCATAAACTGTTGGCAATACAAAATGTCAGACAATGAAAATAGACATTTCACGCTCAATGCTTATGTTTTCTTTGATTGTAAACATCGACAACAAAATAGACATTTGTATTCAAATACAGGAATATCCGTCATATAGTTATAGTCTCTGTGGATTTCCGCATGCCTTTTGAATCTTTTTAACCTGCACAGATGCACTTGTTTATAACAAAAGCATCTCAAATACTCTCCGCTAGAGGAGAATCGCCCTGCACTCCTAATGTCTGAGAAGCTTTTTACCTGATCCATCACAGCACTTCCATCGGTCGATAGTTCAAACTTTTACTTCAGCCTTTTAACGCATGAGACACGTCCCACGAGACGAGGATGAAAAGCAGCAGGTTCCAGAAATTACAACTTTCAGCTGGACATTCACAGTCACACTGTGCTCAGCCCACAGGTATAGTCCAGGCACAGTTCAACACAAGCACAGCTTGATCCGGGACTAGTCTGGCTTATTTCACCTAAAGTCCCACTTGGGCTTAAGGACAGAAGAAGGATAAGGTGAGATGACCACAACAAAGTGGGTTTCAGATCAAATGAGGTGATCCAGTTAAAGTCCTTCACTAGTGTATCTGTTCCAAAGCCATTTTATCTGATTTACTTGTGAGGAACAAGGTTAAGGAAAGAAATTACACATTCTAGTTCTAAATCCACTTTGGGGTTAGATGGTTTGCAAAATATATATATTGTGGTGTCATCTCCTTCTAGCGTAGAGAGACACTACTCATATCATAGCTAGAGGGCGCTGTTGTCCACTGTCTCTCTGAGGGGCTTAATGGCTGCAGTCTGGAACTGAGGCAAATAAAGAGGAATGCTTCTCTGGCATGTATAATTCGAATTGCAGGCTCTGGAATCCTTGTATTCTAACTGGGGACCAGAATCAACATACTCAACACTTTGACTCACATGAATGTTCATCCCTGCCTCTCCTTCTTCCTCACAGTCCTCATTCTCCTCTTCCTCTTCCTCTTCATTCATTCCCAGGTAGTAGAGTTCTTTGACCACCTGCTTACTTTCCAAAGCTTCATCCTCTTGTTCCGAGATTTCAGAGAACTCTTCCACTGAGTTGTAGGAGTTGCGAGGATTGGTGATGTCAGAGCCAGAAGGATTCTCGAGATCCCAAAGGCCCCCAGGAAAGGAGCCCGAGATATCTGAGTTGTTGGCGGAGAAGTTGCCCTCATCACTGGAACTGCTCAGACTCTTGTGCTGTTTTATTAGAAGGGCCGGCTGATCAAAGAGCAGGACGGCAGAGTATGTCACAGACGACTGGCCAGACGTCTCTGGTGTGGCGGCCGTAGTGGACACATCCAGAGAAAGGGGCTCCAATGACCCTTCTACTGTCGTCATATTGTCTCTCCTGCCTTCCATGAAGTGGTGGGTCTCCTGTTCGTGCTCCTTCTCCAAAGAAAGGAGATGGGGTTTCTCAACTATCTCCACTTCGCAGATACTTTCGGAGATCAGCAGGAGGGGGCACGCAGTAAGGGTTTCTGGATGACCAAACACATTCTCTGTGCCGTCCAACTACGAGAAATTATTCACAAAAAATTCACCATTAACACATGTGACATTCCGTTATAATATGCATACATTCAGTCAATTACTGTATTTTTTCTATTACATAACTGTAGTGGGAAAATATTGATCAGTAAAGTATGTAAGCATGCACTAAATAAATGATCATGAAAGAACACCTCACAGATCATAAATGTATCCAAGAACAATACATTTCCTTCCAAGTAACAATGCACTGACTACATAGCCAAGAACAACATGTTTCACTTTCAACAGCAACTGACCTTTCTGAACTCCATTCTCTTAGCCCACGAGCAGTTGTTGGGATTCGGTACATCTTTCCAGATTAGCTTCTTCATTCTAAAAAAAGGATTGTGACACATAAGTGATACAGAAAAAATACAAAAGGGCATTAATTTCAAACCCAGAGTAAGCCACAACTGACTGGCTAGGCCATGTGTGATGTAAAGATGGAAGGCAATGACACACCTGTCAATCTGACAAATCCTGTCTTACATACTTGCATTTTCCTTATGCAGATATATTGCAACTTAGATGTGTCACATATTTTGGTCATGACAACTGTGTTTTTATTAGCAAAGTAAAAGCATAGGTTTCTAATGGTGTGGTCTCATCAACTCATGAAAATCTATTTGATACAAAATGGGTGTAATAATGTTCCTCAATTATGGTTAAAACATTTACAACATCATGTCATGCAATATCCTGAGGCTCCACTAGGCTGCACCCCTTCTCCATCCCTGGCCCCAGGACATCTAAAAAACGTCTAAAAACATTATGGAAATCAGGTGAATAATCTTACACACAATTGAACATCAGCACAGTCACAAGAAGCAGAGCCCCACACTCATACTCGTTTGACACGTTCAACACATAGTCAGCTCATGTCTGTTCACTATGTCTGTTCACTAGTGTCTGTTATGTCTGTTCACTAATGGTTCTCTTAATTGCATGTGTTCACTGACTAGGACGAAGGTCACTTGCAACTCCACATTACAGACGAAACAGCAGATCTCAATGTTGGGAATACCAGGCCCAGCAATCAGCTGTTTGTTGGTAGTACAGGCCCAAAAATCAGATGCATTGCCAGTGTTCAGATCCAACTCATGACGCATGTGCCCTTGAGCAAGCCAGGCTGCACCCCCTTCGCTCCAACACTCTCCACCCACATCACTCCACATGCTTTTCACCCTGATCTCACCCTTCACCCTTCCTCTGTCACTCCCAACTCCCTCTCCACCCCTCCCCTCCACCACTCAGCCAGCCCTCACCTTCCACCCATCTGCTGTCCCCTTTCAATCTGCCCATCAAAACTGAACACAATCGATAAACAATCGTCCGCTGACCGCTCTGACCCGCTGCGGCATTTGTCTGAGGCTTCCTGACAGACAGGGTGTGGATGTTTATGTACGTGCTAAAAGTGGAATAGACTAAGGCTGCTAATATTAAACACCAGAACACGATGAAAGGGCTCAGTTTTCAGACCCAGGCACAAGTCATTGATTCTACTTCAGGTTGCATTTAATCCGTTTTGTAAAGAATTGAATACAAAAATAACGCTCGCACTCAGTACTAGGACCAGTAGTCAACACTCAGTAATTATGTGGAGGACTTACTGGTTTTGTGAGACGATCAGGGTGACGAACAAGACAATGAAGAGGAAGGCGATGATCAACAGAAGCAGGTAGGCCGCAGGATCGTTCAGCGGAACTGTGAAACAACGCTCAGGTGAAACGGTTTGAAGGATGAGTCCAGTAGTCATGAATACGTCTCTGCTGCATGCTCCACACACACACTGTTGGCACTACAGTGGAGTCGGACCTCGTCAGGTCATGAATAAAACTTAATAGTGAGAACAATTGCTGATATTCAGTAATATACAATACAGGTCAAGCTTACTTCTGCATGCCACCGACTCCCCCTCTCCATCCGCAAACACGGGGAAAAGTCTGAATTCCTCCACACCGTCTAAATGTTCTGCGAGAAGAACAGAAATATCAACTGAAATACCATCATAAAAATTCAGTCTAATAAGAAATGTTTCCATACAGAAGAGGAATTTCCACATAAGCACAGAGACAATGATCAGATTGACACAGACTCCATAAGACTTCTGACGCTGCAGAGGGCCCCATGCTGGTTCCTATACCTGGATTTGCTGAGGCACCAAAATAATTTGTATTTGAATAAAAGTGGAAGTAGGCATAATAATCGCCGCCATTACCAGGGCTTGAAAAACAGCAAGGTCTAGCAGTGGGTTTTGTCGATATTATTTGAAAAAGACATGTTGCTATTTACAAAAAAACAAATTTTATTTCCACCCACCTCTGTGCTGCTTATGTTCTCTGGAGACAGCTGTTCCTAATTTAGACATATCATCAATGTGTTGATAGCCTAATCTTCATCATGGCCAGAATACGCTTGAATAACATGTTTCATAGAGCTGCCTTTATGCCATGTCTTACAGATAATAGCAGGATGATTACTAGGTTGTCTTACCGAAAGGTTTTCTCCATGGTACATACACATATAACACCTATAAGCTCACCATTTATGCTTTGCCAAATGCCTTATTCAGATTTGGCTCCAGCCCTGCTCTGAAGATGTCATGTGGTATCTGGCACCGTGATGTGCTTTTTCCAGCACATCTTACAGATGCTTGATTGGATTGAGCTCTGGGGAATTTGGAGGCCAAGTCAACACATTTGACGCTTTGTCGTGTTCCTTAAACCACTACTGAACAACTGTTGCTGTGTAATAGGGTGCATCACCCTGCTGAAAGAGGCCACTGTAACTATGGTCCTCCGCTGCCATGATGGGAGACGTAATTCTTCATACCAGGCCACCTTCATACCCTCTGCTCCAGTGTCCAGTTCTGATGGTCAGGTGTCCACTGAAGGTGCATTCAGCTGTGGACGGTGGTGATCGTGATGAACAGCAGCTACTCTCTCTCTCCATCCGCACATGAACCTGTCAACAGTTTGTCCGTTTGTCCTTCCTTTGACTGCTTTTGGGAGGTATTAACCCCCGCAATCCAGGAGCACCCCGGCCGCCAGACCCGGCCGTCTAGCCATCACAATCTGAGCCCTGTCAGAGGAGCACACCTTACCCTCACCCGTCCCTCCTGCTCTCCGCACATCAACGTCAAGAACTGTTTACCTGCTGCCTAATATATCCCAGTCACTGACAGGTGACGTTGTTACGAGACAAATCAGTGCTATTCACAAGGTTACGGCTATACGCTACGTTTCAAAATCAATAGTGATCAATACTAATCAATTGACCACATATGAACTGTATCAGTAAGTTAAGATACTGGAAGAGAACGAGTAATTGAGGGGGGAAGATGAAGAAGATAAAGGAATGCAAACGTACGGCAGACATGGAGCTCCCTGGTGGTGGGCGGGACTCGGAGCCACTCAATGCTCCCAGCCAATGAGCCGTCCGGTCCAGCAGCCTCTTTCAGCTCCACCCATTCGATGACGAAGGAAAGTGGCGGAGGATGTTCAGATAGCAAAGCCCAGGACAGAGATACGCAGGTAGCATTGGCTGCCGCACGAAACCAACGCACGCAGTGTCCTGTAGACGGGACAAAAAATGTCATTCATGCACCGGCGGCCTCGACTTTTATCACCTGAACTAAGCACTTAAGACACGGGTTTGTTACCATAACAACTGGTTAAAGAGGCCTTGCATAGTGTAGCAGAACATTTCTAAAGGCTACATAAATGCATAAAAGGCTCTAATAAATGCAACAAAGGCACTTCTGCACTCCTCATTAGAGGAACTGTGGAATGTGCTAGAAGCTCATAGACCAGCCTCTGTAACAAAGCAGCAAACAGCTCTCAATCAGAGCAATTAACCATAAATGAAATGTAAGAGGATGACATAAGCAAAACTGAATATGGCTGGAAGTACAGAAGCTAAACAAATAAATAGAAAATAAGCAAACATCACAGAGCTTTGGCACAATAAAAAATATCTCATTTCATTAGACAAAGCAATTTGCTTAGGAATTCCTAATGCTTTTAATAGGTCCCTGACGATGGCATTAGAGTTATGACATTAGGGGTGTGTTAACTCACGTTTAGGTTGACGCACCAGGGTCAAGTTATTATTCTTGCCTGAGGAACCTAAAGAATTATGAGATATGACAGTGATGGTATGGATGTCCTCTTTCCAGTGGAATGTGTAAAATGAGCCGAGAGCTATATCATCTGACCACACAGTGCCCCCAGAGGCCTGGTGCAGAACAACAAGTCCCAGCACACATTCTGCAGGGTCCTCTGCTGGGATCGGCTAAAAGACATTGGAAAAAAAACACATTTACCATTATTGACCTTACATAAATCTAAAAAAAAAACATTCACAAGCATTTTTAACTCGATTCAGTCGTTAAGATATTGCACTATAGCCAAGAAAAATGTGGGATGTTTATCACATTTTATCACTGCTTTATTCATTAAAAGGTCTGAGATGAGATCCATTTTCCTTCACAAAGCAAATACACTGAGGGAAGCAGTATCCAAATCTCACCTTGAAGAGCAGAGTTACATTCGTGGAATTCGCTGCAGTGTCCTCCTGAATAACTCGCCAGAAATCTGGCCCCATCACTGGTGCTAAAATCAAACAACCAGACAATATCCCGACCAGAGGTCATTTATAAAGATCTACAAATGGCAAAGGACTCTCTGGTACAGAATTCTCAAGCAGAACTCGTCAGGGTTTCGATGTGAAGCACCACAAAGCTATTTTTCCATGAGACGTAATTCTTTCCCCAGGAGAAGTTCACCTTTAGCGCTGTAAACCGAGGAGGCACGAGGCTCACTCCAGTCACTCCAGTAACCAGAGCCTTTGAATCGCCGACAGCGTACTTCAACCTTGTACTGGACGCACTGGTCTTGGACCAGAACAGTGGCACTCGGTTCAGAGACAGGGCCAACCACCTGTGGAGGACAAATTGGGAATTCTATAAACACAACATAAAATTGCAGACCAGAAACCTCATCTGATGACAGACCACAAGGTATTTTCTTCCTAATACAACTGGCAGTAAATGAAATGAAACACAATGGTGCTCGGGATGAGCGGTTCCGTAAATACTCTTCCTGTTGTAATCAAGCAAAAAATATAGATGTTGCTCATCATTTCAATTTGAGCAGAAAGTACTTCCATTACACAGCTCTAGTAGGGACAGGTCAAGCCCTGCAGTAGACATTTGCTTCTGGTCATTTGCTGGAGGTCCATGAAGAGGACGTGCGCACTCAAAACACGGCAGCTCTATTTGTATCTGAAGCCCAGCTGAGGCCCCGGCCTTTGGAGCCCGGGGTTGGGCAACGTCTACCTAACTGGCATGTTACGACGTCTGCATGAATCTCTGTGACGGGCGATGACATCTGGGCAGTGGGAGTACTGTAGGTTGGTGTGAGGGCAGGCTTACAAAAGTTCTATACTTATAAGCTCTATAAGTTGTATACTTCTATAATTCTGTACATTCTATACTTCTATAATTCTATACGTTCTATACTTCTATAATTCTAAACCTTATATAATTTTATGTTCTATACTTCTATATTTTTATATAATTTCTTTTACATTTTTAATAACTATTTGCTGAGCCCTTGCAACAAAAAACTATTTGATGTTTGTTTTGCCAAAATTACTTAAACCTGTATGATATTGTTTTATGTCCTCGTATTTAAGATGAACTGGTGATTAAAGTGTTTTTCTGATTATTAGTCAGTTCTTTTTCATTGATCTCTATCTCTCAGTACTGGAGATAAAATGTATAATATTTATTCATATTGAATGAAGGTTGGATGAAGTTAAAGTAAAGCATATTTTAGCATTTTAATGTAAAATGTGTAATTTTACGGTGTCCATTGGAAGAACTCAACAGCCCAGGACAGGACTCAAAATAAAAGTCATCAGGTCTACGGATCAAGCTGATCTGCAGGTAGGTAATAAGTCATTATTATCTTTTATATTATAGCACAGACACTTGAATTATAGCAGGCAGGACAGACCGGGAGATGTGGCAATGCTGGCTCAGCAACGCCATGTCCGTTAGCCATCAGTGATGGAGTTTCCCCACCACATATCTGCCCCCACCTTCCACTGCTGGTCCGCCATTTCCTGCGAAGCGACGTAGCGCAGCTCGTACTGCAGGTGGTAGACAGGCAGGCCGGGGCGCGTCCACCTCACACTCAGCGTTTTGTTGGGCCACGTGACCGCTTCCAGGTCAGAGGGCGGAGACGGTTTCACTGCAGGAAACAAAGGCGTACAACAGTTCATCATTTTGGGTTTACGTTCACGTGTCCGTTGTTTATCGGAGGTAAAATTTGGAGTTTATGAAGTTAAACACTCACCGTAGTCAACAGGTGATACAAAAACAGGGAGGGACCTCACTTTGCCATGACCTCCTTCCATCTCCAACCACAGCTTGTAGCAGGAGAACAGGCTCAGACCCCGGAGGGTGCACTCATGAAAGTCCCCCGCTCCATCCAAACACTCCTCCACTCCAGACACGGACTCTTCCCCCATCTGGGCCATAGCACGTTCCTCGTGTGATAGCTCCTCACACATTTTCCTATAGCTTCTAAAAAAAGTAAAGGGAGCAAAGTTAAGACAACCGACTCCTCACCACGATTAGTCAAGCGATAAGGAGAGGGTGAGTCCTTCACACCTGTACAGGAATCGAACCACAGCCCAAGCACTTTTATTCCATTTGCAGGTCATGGAATCACGTTTGAACCACTGATCAGACTGACAGGTAATGTTTGCATCAAAAAGTCCTGAAAACAAAAGCACAAGTAAATTGAATAATTACAGAAGTCACTAGAAATAATGTTTGGAAAAAAGCGATATTCAATTATTCTGTCTAAAAGCTCATCAAACCACGCAAAATATAATCTCCTTAAAGATATTCATACACTAAAACTCTATTTAAAACTTTACATGTACAGAAAAAGAGCATCACATGAGATGAGCCTTGTGAACTATGTTTGTAGAAAGGCCTCAGGCTGGGACTCACCTTCCGTGTAGACTTTGGCGTATGCAATACTGCATTTAAACCTCTCGCCCCATGGGAGGCAGCCCATCAGAAAACCAAAGCCTGGATCCTTTGACCTGAAGGTGACAGCACTGACCCGGGCGTTGACCACTTTGTACTGGCTTTCTGGGATGACCTGGCCGTTCAGCATCCACACCACCTTGCTGGCCGCCCAGCCGCCGTTGTGAAAGACGCCGTACACCGTGGCCTCGGCTCCCGGCTTGGTGAGCACCTCGGTGGGGATATAGCTCACTTTTGTTGGGTGGAGAACCAGAGAGAAGAAAAATGTGCAGTTTAAATTGACCTGGGCTTTGCAGAACAACTTACCGGCGCAATCAAACTGACCAGATGTCTCTCACAGATACCATACTACACCGGAATGGGAAAGTGACTTTCAGGACAAGGCAAGCACATTTCTCTACTCCACAAATATGATGCAACTTTTCCACAACGTAGGCGGTTTATTCTGAGCTCAATCACACTACTGTTAAAAGATTTCCCAGACTCTTACTCCTGTACAAGTAATGCTGGAAAATCTGATGCAACCACATGTGAGTGCTCCTCTTTCAAGGAGCCTCTAGTGCAATATTGTAATTGTTTCTAATGCCATTCCTGATGGACTATAAGCCACTCCAAATCCTCCTTATTTCTGGGTATGGTCATTCTTTGTCCTGCTCGGCAGAATCATTAGTGCTTGAGAACTAGTCCTTTAGGACTGCACATGTAAAACACTCCTGACTTTTGTTGCATTAACCACATAATGGATGTTTTCTACTGGAGGTTAGACAGAGCAACAGCGCCATTCCTGGTATGATTGTTATAAAAAAGAACAAAAGTTTAGTAAAAGTGTAGTCCATTAATGGAAGAAGTAGTGTGACGCTGCAGCTAGCTGGGCAACTGTGCCCCGCATGTACGTGTGTGAGGTGAACCGGACACCTGTGCCCTGCACGTACGTGTGTGTGGAGCCGTGTCTGCTTGCTTGCATTGAGTTCTTATGGGTTGCTTTGCCCCTTCAGTGAGCACACTGAAGCATTCTGTTTAGGTTGCCAAGGTAACTAAACTCAACAAGCATTTGACAAAAGCACTATAATCCTACCTGCTTGAAAACACTCAGTTATATACCTAACTAACTCTTAATTTATACCTGCAAAATGCATCTCGCACACTATGGTACGGCTCTGATTGAAACTTGCTTAATGGACCATTCACATTTATTCACAAGGAAATTTTAGCTGAAAAACTTTGCATCCCCTTTGTATTTTGCGACATATTAGACATTGTGTAGTGTTTCTGAATGTTTATTCAAGCAACCACTGGTTTAAACCTGTTTCCTGATGAACCCTAACCCTGTGATTTCACAGAAATAGGACTAGTAGCTAATATTTCTCTGCAAAGGTACAGCACAATATAGTATTCACAGTGCTGTGCATAAATAACTGGACTCTGAGTTCTGGGTGGTTTGGTTCTGCCCTTCACTGGATTTGAAATTAAATGACTTTGAGGTTTAGATGCAGACTGTCAGCTTAAGGTCAAAGTTAAATATGTCCTGAGCTCTTAAGGTCAAAGTTCAGTATGTCCAAAGTTCTTGTAAAACTGCTTTATGGCAATGCCACACGTGGCGTTATGTGGAGCTATAAAGATAACATTTCCAATTAACTTTGAATGGTACAGTCAGTCAATCACTGACTGAGAATGATTTGCAGCCAAGTTGTGAACATGTTAACTTTAAATAATTATTGTTTAAAAATATTGTATAACATTTCATATAGATAAAGTCTCTCAAATTCAACAGTTCATTCTGCACTTTAATCTCATATTTATCGTCATAGTGATCTACAGTAGTGGTATTCGAATATGTGCCTCAAGTCCAAATCAGGTCTGGATTTAATACTCCCTTGTAGCTGATTAAATGTTTCATTTAACTGGTTCTCGTCACACCTCACTCCCAGATAAAAGGAGGGTGGAAAATCTGTATGACCAGGACCTTGAGGACTCATTTGAATATTCTGAAAGTTTGAGAAACTGTTCATTTCAGAATGTCCATTACGTCTGGACTATCGGTGTTTCATTCTAAGGGCATTACATGCATTTCTTCTTTAGAGTGAGTCAGAGCTTGAGCTGGTATGTGGTGGCCATGTCAGGAGCCACAGACACAGTGACAAAGAAACACACAAATGGAAGTGATCGATACACAGCAGGGTAATAAAAACCTGCATGTGTGGTATGTGTGTGTGAGAAACAACTTGCATGTGTATTAACTACAACAGTTAATCTTTTTAATTTACAATCATGACTTCAAGGCTTCATTCATATTGTTCTACTCCAGAAATGCCCCAAGTACAGAGTGAGTCACTCTGTTGCCCCCCGTTCGTGGCAGTTTTATTCTTGAGATCCTCGATAAGAAATTCTTACTCATTAGTGATGTGATTAGTGATGTTAAATATGCTGTTTTGGTATGAAACACATGCAACGTCTGCAAACCATTCCAATATTTTGATGACATGTGAAAGTACAGATCCTTGCACACATGCGCCCACATATGCACACACCAACACACTTGTGCACAGACACACACACATACACACACACCAACACAAACATGCACAGACACACACACACCAACACACACACTCCAACACACACATGTACACACACACACACACACACACACACACACACACACACACACACACACACACACGTGTGCACACTCACCAACGCACACACACATACACAGGCACAGACACTCACACCAACATACACACACAGACAAAGACACTCTCACTCACACGTACAGAGACACACACAAACACAAGCATACATACACATACCAAAACACATACACACACACACAAGCACAGACACACATACCAACATAAACAAACACAGACAGACACTCACACACCCACGTACATACACACACACCAACACATGCATACACCAACACACATACACAGGCACACACACACACCAACATACACACAGACACACTCACACACACACATACAGACACACACACCAACATGCACACATACACATACAGACACACACACCAACATGCACACACACAGACAAAGACACTCTTACTCACATGTACAGAGACACACACCCACGTACATACACACACACCAACACACACATACACACACACACACACACACACCAACACACATACACAGGCGCAGACACACACACACCAACATACACACATGGACGCAGACACTCACACACACATACGTACATACACACACACATACACACACACACACACACACACACACACAGACATGGGGTGCTGTGAAGCCCAAGAGAAAGTTCAACAAAGAAACCTCATAGAGAGAATGTTCAGTTCAAAGGGGCCAAGGATGAATAACAGCAGAGCAGAGTGGAGCTTTGTTCATCAACTGGGCAGCTCTGAGTGGTCAAATTCACCACTAATGTACAAGGACCTGCTTTATGTTCAGGGGCTCAACAAAGAATGGGCTGATGTCAAGTCAGCAGACATGGCAACCCCAAACAGCTGAATGCTGCTTAAAATGCCCTGTTGAGTTACATATGCATAATTTTCTCACTAAATTGGTAACACGGAGACACACAGAGTTATTGTGTGAGCCTTAGATATATGTATTTTACATTACTTTACACGCTCGGTTTATGTTCGCATTTGAACCTATGGCCTGTGTCTATGACCTTACTAAAATGTTTAACCAGATACCTAAGCTAACACTTTGGTCTCCAGGTAATTGTAATCTTAGCCATATTGGAGGGTTTTAAAGGACTCAGAAGAGCTCAGTCAAACTACAGCTCAGCCACTTAGCCACAGAACACTGGACCAAGGCTGCACGATAGTTTGTTAATCAAGATTGGCCTCAACAGTACTGATATTAAAGAAAGATGCAAACATGCAAAACTGTAGCAGACTCATTCTGTACTGTACTGTAGCAACATTCTGCAACCCTAGGCAAGGCAGCAAGTCAGCATGATCTGAGAAGGATCTGAGAAGGATCTGAGAGTGATCTGAGAGTGATCCAAGAGCGATCTGAGAGCGAACTGAGAGCAATCTGAGAACGATCTGACAGCGATCTGAAAGTGACCTGAGAGTGATTTGAAAGCAACTTGAGAACAATTTGAGAGGGATCCGAGAACAATCCGAGAATGATCTTAGAGCGATCTGAGAGTGATCCAAGAGCAATCTGAGAGTGATCCAAGAGCAATCTGAGAATGATCTGAGAACAATTTGAGAGCATCCTGAGAACATCTAAGAACATCCTGAGAATGATCTGAGAGCTAACTGAGAGTGAACCGAGAGCAATCTGAGAGCAATCTGAAAACGATCTGAGAGCGATACGAGAACGATCTGAGAGCGATATGAGAACGCTGCATGGCAGGCATACCATCTAGTGTCTGGTAGAAGGGCAGGCTCCAGTCACTCCAGACCAGTGGCTCGTGCAGTCTCCGGGAGCGCACCTGCACAACGTTACGGTCTCCGAGCGTGAGTGATCTCAGTGCCACCCACGGATGCTGGACCTGTAATACCTAACATAGTCACACACACATGTGCTCCTTCAGATCAGCTGTGCAATCATGTGAGAACTTCTTCAAGTGCTCAACATGATTCAAACACTATGCCCATAGTTTTCCAAAATGAGAAACAAGCATAATATACAACATCAAAACAAAACTGACCCATTAATCTACCAAGAATGGGAAACTAGATCAGATATTTTTAGACATCACCTGAATCTTAACAATCTTAATTTGACTAGTGTAGGATTTGATGACGTTTTCCTCACCTCCCAGTGTTTGAGAGAAGTGTTGGATGAGTAACGGATCTCGTAGTTAAGTGGATATCGGCTAGTGGGTGAGTCACTCCATGCAAATATCACCTCTCCCTCAGTGCTCACGTTGTAATGCAGGTTCATTGGTGGGTGTGGCTTACCTGTGAATGATGGTAATTCATTCAGTGTTACACAGGAGCAGTATTGCTATGCTAATTTCCTATGCTGAATATGATCTTGAATCTTTGTCTAAGTTATTCAATAGCTATATTTAGGAGAATAGAATAGAATAGTCTTTATTGTTGCTGAAGAAACAATGTTAAGAACAGTGTTACAGCAGTGAAATTGGGTTTGGCATCCTCTTTCCAGGGCAGCAATTAAGACATAATACAAAATAAAAAATAAGTGAGTAAGTAGGTAAAACACTAAAATAAATAAAATAAACTCATGTACATTTGCATTTTAAATGATTTATAAAGTGATATGTGCATTTGAGGTGGGACCTGTAATAGGTCGTATGTGCAATTGTTAAAGTGATGTGTGCTATGGGGTGGGGGGGGTGTTTTGATCATCAGTGAATGAATCTTTGTTGATAGATGAGTTTATTGCAGTTGTGGAGGGGTATTGATGACTTTCACAGCCTGGGGGTAGAAAACGCTTATATCTATCTAACCTATTTCTTCACCTGTTACACCTGTTATAGTCTTGACCACTGCCAGCACACTGATCTCTCATAAAATCAAAACCAGGGTAAAGACCAGACTAAGACACCTCCAACTGAGAGGAACTGTAACATTGAGTGCTAGGGTATGCCTTTTCTCCTTCAATCATTATATGTAATCATCTTCTAGCTGTAATCTCTCTGCACACTCATTATTTCTCATTTCTAGAGCATTTATAGATGTTCAGAACAAGACAATTTTCAGAACTCCTAATAATTAGAGGAAAAAAATAAAAAAATAATTCTAGGAAAGGAACATTTTGTTAGACACTGCAATAACAATTATAGTCACAAGAGTTGATCTTATTAATCTTATTAATGTATAATTTGTGTGTTAACGGGCCGCCCAATGGAGGATGGGTTCCCTTTTGAGTCTTAGTCCTCCCAAGGTTTCTTCCTATTCCCCACCATCTAGGGAGTTTTTCCTTGCCACTGTTGCCTTTGGCTTGCTCATTAGGGATCTGGACCCATAGTATTGTTAACCTTGTAAATCCTGTAAAGCGCTTTGTGACAACATGTGTTGTGAAAAGCGCTATACAAATATATTTGATTTGATCTGATTTAATCATTACCACCAAAATTGAAAGTCACTCACTCATTGATTTTATCCATCATTAACATGATCTTAGGTAGTATCACTGAGTATGAATAACTTTGCTTTGGATATGTTTGTCAGTTTACTTTCCAGGTTAACTTCCTTTATCAGTAAGTTGTATGAACTATAGATAATCTCTGCCTGGACCCAGTAACATTAAACAGAGAAACACTTTTTGAAATGTAAATTAAATGTCATAGACTAAGATATACTTTACAACTTCCATCAAATCATTAGCCAGAAACAGTGTTAAATAAACTCTTGTGGTGCTGATCTCAGATTCATAGTTAGAGTGTTAGGTTTTTTACACCAGCCTCTTTTAAGACCATTAGGAGTAAATTCTACATGGTGAGAATAATCTGTGGTGTATGTCATCTCATCAGGCACCCTTCCCTAAACTAAGCAACACAATGAAATATCCTATACAGGCACATGGATGCTGTCAACCTAGCTTGTCATCCTGGACCTTAAAGAATAACAATCTTGCAAACACACCAGGCATACAAATGCTCTTCCTATCAGACAAGATCTCCACCTACACCATGATTTCAGACACAAATCAAACACACATCCCCTCACCTCCAATGAGCGTATCATGTTTGTGAAGTATTTCAATGTAAAATTTCTCACTCGTTTAACTACATGTAAAACCTCTAAATTGCAAGTGGAATAAAATGCTGTCAAATGCTGATAACTGTGATCCTACTGAACTTTCAATCAATGATTGGACTGTTTTATTTAATTGTTTCATCTTTTTGATTTCAGACAAACTGGATAGCTGTTCTATATCCTGTTGATCGTTTCTTTCCAGTCATATTTACATCTGATTCCCCATATTCTTTTAGGCTAAAATGCTTAGTTGTGTTAAAGCACAAGATATGTCCGATAACCGTTACACATCAAGGCTGCAATTGTTTTTATCTGCAGCGCCTCATCACCCTAAACACAGACACAAAAAACAGACATTACCAAACGAGCAAAATGTCAATTTAAGCCTCCAGCTAGAAAAACAGCAATTTTTGTAGCCTTCTGGTTTCTAGATAAGTACATAAATGTCATCTTCCTGTTTACGACATTAGTTGTAAAGGCAAAGTGAGCTGTGGTTTGTGTAACGCAGGGCGTACAGATCGGTACACACTGCGTTATGAAACGAAGGGGAACGTGAACCCAAATGCCGTATGAAAACCAATCTGCATGCACATAAAAACACACACACACACCGAAGCAAAACGAAACTAAAATAGACGCGGAAAACTCAACGCGTAAACGAAACTCAACCGTCTAGGCACGGGAGGAATAAATAACCATGGCAACCGAAATAACGCGGAAGTATTACAATGCGTGAAAACGCAACAAAGGACTCCAGGGGAAGACTGGACACAGGCAGACGCCGCAACAAAACAAAACCTTTCCCAAAAATAAAAGAGTAACTGACAGGAAGAGATAAAGCTGGAGGAAAACTTGAGAAGGGCCAGAAGTGGCGCAGGAGGTAGATACTCGAATAAGTGACAGGTAAGTAAGAGAGATAAAGGTGATGAGACACCTTGTAACGACACGCAACACTAGAGAAGAGACAAGAGAGAGAGAGAGAAGGCTGAGACCGTGACGGCAAGACACCAAAACGAATCAGCAGTGATCCGCTTCACCAAGCTTCCTTAAGAAGCCTTAGAAACGGCTGAAACGGATCAGCGCTGATTGCGCCCAGCTAGTCTAGGACTGACTCGGGTGCCTCTTCTGGAGGTAGAAGGTGTGGCATCCGAGCCAGCCCTGACAGAGCCCCCCCCCTCTAGGCCCGAGACCTCGCGGGCCCAGGGCGACAGCCCTGTCACGGCGGAAGTCGCGAATCAGGGACCGATCGACAACACGAGAGGCGGGGACCCAGGACCGTTCCTCGGGTCCATAACCTGCCCAGTCCACCAGGTACTGGCCACGACCCCGAACACGGCGATGGTCCAACAACCGACTAACGGTGTACACCGGGCCGCCATCGACCATGCGGGGGGGCGGCGGAGCCGGAGCACGGGGCATGCCACACAGAACTGGGCGGAGACGGGAGACGTGGAAAACAGGATGGACCCGCATGGAAGGGGGAAGCAACAGCCGGTAAGAAACCGGATTTATCCGCCTGTCAACCTTGAAGGGACCCAGGTATCGAGGGGCCAACTTCCTGGTCCCACCCCGGACCGGCAGATCCTTGGCGGACAGCCAGACACGTTGCCCGGGGCGGAAGGACAAGGCAGGGAGACGGTGCTTATCAGCACTGCGGCGGTAACCAGCTGAAGCGGACAACAGGGCTTTGCGGGCCTTACGCCATGCCAACCGGCACCGCCGCACCAAGGCACGGGCCCCTGGAACAGCCACCTCCTGTTCCTGGTCAGCGAACATGGGAGGCGCGTACCCGTAGAGACACTCAAAAGGTGACATGCCGAGAGCAGAGTGCCATAATGTGTTGTGGGCGTACTCAGCCCACAAGAGCTGGTCAGACCAGGAGGACGGATTAGAGGACGCCAGGCACCGGAGCGTCTGTTCAAGGTCCTGGTTGGTCCTCTCCGTCTGGCCATTGGTCTGAGGATGAAACCCCGACGACAGACTGGCCTTGGCACCCAACAGGCTCAGGAAAGCACCCCAAAACCGACTCGTGAACTGCGGCCCCCTATCAGACACCACGTCTGAAGGGAAACCGTGGTGCCTGACGATGTTGTGCAGAAATAAGGAGGCCGTATCGCGAGCAGAGGGAAGCTTAGGCAGGGCTAGGAACCTTGCCACTTTTGAGAATCGGTCAACAATAACCAGGATAGTAGTGTTGCCCCGAGAGGGGGGCAACCCAGTAACGAAGTCAAGAGCCACATGGGTCCAAGGCCTGGACGGGATGGGGAGGGGACGCAGCAGACCGGAGGGTTTGGCATGAGAGGCCTTGTTGCGGGCGCATGTCCCACAGGCCGAAACGTAGTTCCCCACCTCCTGGTCCATGCCGGACCACCAGAACCGTCGTCGCAGGAGTTCAAGGGTGCGGCGTGCCCCCGGGTGAGCAGCAAAAGGGGAGTCATGGCCCCATTCCATCACCTTCTTCCTCATAGAAGGATGTACATAAAGACGGCCAGGAGGAACCCCACTAGGACCAGGCCTACGGGTAAGCGACCGTTTGACAGCAGCCTCGACGTCCCACTGAATGGGTGCTACTATCTTGGACGAGGGAATTACTGTGCTTGGCTCGACCGATTCGGCTGGCACCTCCCACTGGCGAGACAGCGCATCAGGTTTTATGTTTTTGGTGCCAGGCCGATAGGAGAGAATAAAGTCGAACCGGCTAAAGAAAAGCGACCACCTAGCTTGTCTTGGGTTAAGACGTTTGGCCTGCTGTAGGTAGGCCAAATTTTTATGGTCGGTCCAGACCAGGAACGGGTTTTGGCCCCCTCTAACCAATGCCTCCATTCTTCTAGTGCCAGTTTCACAGCCAGCAACTCCTTGACGCCGACGTCGTAGTTTCTCTCGGCAGGTGTCATGCGGTGTGAAAAATAAGCACACGGATGAAGTTTCTGGGGGGTGCCCGATCGTTGGGAGAGAATGGCGCCCACTCCGTAATCTGAGGCATCGACCTCAACGATAAAGGGTAGGTCAGGGTCAGGCATACGGAGGATTGGCTCAGAGGTAAACTGCTTTTTGAGCCTATCGAATGACTGCTGGGCCTCAGGAGACCACATAAACGGACCTGGGGTTTTCTTAGTGAGGTTAATGAGTGGGGCCGCCAGGGTACTGAACCCCTTTATGAAGCGGCGATAAAAATTGGCAAAACCCAGGAACCGCTGGACTTGGCGTAGTGATGCGGGAGTAGGCCATTGGGTCACTGCCCGAATTTTGGTCGGGTCCATAGCCAGAGTATTAGGGGCTATCCTGTACCCTAAAAAGGCTACTTCCTGGATATGGAAGAGCGATTTCTCCAACTTAACATACAGATGGTTCTCATGCAAGAGTTGGAGGATATGCCTCACATGTTTGATATGCTCGGACACAGAGTCACTGTAGATGAGGATGTCGTCTAGGTAGACGAAGGCATACCGATCAAGGGCTTCTCTGAGCACTTCGTTTATAAAGCGCTGAAAAACAGCAGGGGCGTTTATTAAACCAAATGGCATCACTAAATATTCATAGTGGCCTGACGGGGTGATAAAGGCGGTCTTCCACTCATCCCCTTCTCTAATCCTGACCAGGTTGTAAGCACTACGAAGGTCTAATTTGGAAAATATAGTGGCTTTTTGTAATGCCTCGAATGCTGTGGCCATGAGGGGTAATGGGTGGCGGTCTTTGACGGTCGCCTTATTGAGACCACGGTAATCTATACATGGCCTCAATCCGCCATCTTTTTTCCCTACGAAGAAGAAACCAGCACCGGCGGGTGAAGTTGAGGGACGAATAAAACCTGCAGCAAGTGCCTCCTTGACATACTCTTCCATAGCCTTGCGTTCCGGGGCAGCCAGAGAGAAGAGACGGCCCCTGGGTGGGCTCGCCCCGGGTAGCAGGTCTATGGCCATATCGTAGGCCCTGTGAGGGGGAAGGAAGCCAGCCTTTTGTTTGCTAAATACCTCAGCCAGGTCATGATATTCAGTGGGGACCTGAGTAAGGTCCACGGCTTCATGTGGACATTTAATAGGGGAATCGAGCTCCTTCTTTAAACAGGTCTCTTTACAGATCTGGCTCCAATCCTTTACTGTGCGCGACAACCAGTCGACTTCTGGGTTATGCCGTTGTAACCAGGGAAAACCCAGGATAAGACGCATTTGGGGAGCACTGATTACATACAGAGAGATCTGTTCATGATGCCCTCCTATACTCATCTCTATGGGCACAGTTTGTTTGGCGACCTCACCAGAACTTAAAGCTCGGCCATCTACAGCAGCTACCTTGAGAGGCTTATCCAAGCTAAACAGGGGTATTCCCAATTCTTCTACGAGAGAGGCGTCAATAAAGTTGGCAGCTGCCCCTGAATCAATGAAGGCCATCAGACGTCTTTTCTCTGACCCCCTCCAAGACAGAGACACATGAACATATAGAGCGTTACTGGGAGGACTCGAGACAGAACCTGCCAGAGCCCCAGTGTTGACTGGTGGGTTGACCTTTTTCCCCTGCAGCTCGGGGCATCTGGAACGTTGGTGACCCGCCCCACCGCAGTATAAACACCTGCCTTCCTGGAGACGTGCTTGTCTTTCTAGACGTGACAGTCGTGTATGACCTATCTGCATGGGTTGAGGGTCAGTACCACATACAGGGGATTCAGAGACACACGACTGGGTTACTGTAGGTGTAGTGTCTCGATATAGCATTTTTGCACATCTACGTTCGTGGTACCGATTGTCAAGATGCACTGTGAGTGCTATGAGTTTATCAAGATCGGCCGGGGGATCGCGGAGTGCTAGCTCGTCTTTTAGTTCTTCAGATAACCCTTCCTGATAGACAGTCATAAGAGTCTCTGGACCCCATCCACTTTCAGAAGCCAGTGTTCTAAATTCAAGAGAATACTCCGCCACCGATAATTTTCCCTGGCGTAACCTCAATAAACGTGCACCGATAACTGCTCCTGACGATGGGTGGTAGAAAGCACTTCTCATAGCGCTAGAAAAATGTGCATATGAAACACACATGTCGGTCTGTTTCTCCCAAATGGGCGTGGCCCAAGCTAACGCTTTGTCGGACAGCAATGCCACAACATAGGCTATCTTGGAGCGTTCTGTTGGGAAGCGTGAGGGTTGTTGTTCAAAAATGAGTGTGCATTGTAAAAGAAAACCTCGACACCCATCGGGATTCCCTGAGTAACGAGCTGGAGGCGGTATTGCCATTTCCGGATGACTCGCGGCACTGGGTGCTGTGACAGGGTACACAAATGTACTTAAAAAAGCAGTTTTTATGCTTTGTTTGGAGTGAACATGACATCGCAAGCATCGCAAATACAATGGCTGATTCGTTCTGTAACGCAGGGCGTACAGATCGGTACACACTGCGTTATGAAACGAAGGGGAACGTGAACCCAAATGCCGTATGAAAACCAATCTGCATGCACATAAAAACACACACACACACCGAAGCAAAACGAAACTAAAATAGACGCGGAAAACTCAACGTGTAAACGAAACTCAACCGTCTAGGCACGGGAGGAATAAATAACCAAGGCAACCGAAATAACGCGGAAGTATTACAATGCGTGAAAACGCAACAAAGGACTCCAGGGGAAGACTGGACACAGGCAGACGCCGCAACAAAACAAAACCTTTCCCAAAAATAAAAGAGTAACTGACAGGAAGAGATAAAGCTGGAGGAAAACTTGAGAAGGGCCAGAAGTGGCGCAGGAGGTAGATACTCGAATAAGTGACAGGTAAGTAAGAGAGATAAAGGTGATGAGACACCTTGTAACGACACGCAACACTAGAGAAGAGACAAGAGAGAGAGAGAGAGAAGGCTGAGACCGTGACGGCAAGACACCAAAACGAATCAGCAGTGATCCGCTTCACCAAGCTTCCTTAAGAAGCCTTAGAAACGGCTGAAACGGATCAGCGCTGATTGCGCCTAGCTAGTCTAGGACTGACTCGGGTGCCTCTTCTGGAGGTAGAAGGTGTGGCATCCGAGCCAGCCCTGACAGTTTGAGTGTGAAAGTATCACCCAATCAGCATTTAGCTATGCAAATTCATGACTTTACCACCATAAGCTTACAACTCACATTTAATACTTTCAGGAGACTTTCAGTAGATGTTCTTTTACTGAGTGATTAACATATATGTATCAGTATGACACAAAAAGTCTATGACACAAAAGTATGACATATATGAATCAATATGACACAGAGGTGAACCGATGTCCCTGGTGTTCACCCTTTTCGACATGGGTGGCACATGAACGAAGACCAACTTTAATATCAGCACCATCATCACTGGGCACCATCGTCACCAATGACCTCAAGTGGGAGCAGAACGTCGACTCTGTCATGAAGAAGGTACAGGATGTACCTCCTGTGGCAGCTGAAGAAAGCCACAGTCGGGGCACTGTTACACTGCCATTACCAAATCCATACACCTCCAAACCTATTGATTCTGATTCTGATGTAATTATGTATAAAATACAGTCATAGGTATTAATAATAATAATAAGCTACATGTCTATAGAGCCTTTCTCAAAACCGAAGGATGCTTTACAGAGGAACGAAAGCAATAATAGGTAACGAAAAACAAAATCAAAAATATTCAGACTGAGACAGAGGATCAGAGTAAATAGAAGTGCTGAGAGAAAAGATGGAAAGAAGGAGAGTTTTCAACAGAGGAACATCACCTAATGAGCAGAGCACTAGAATCTGATCTAGGATCTGACAGACACCAACCTGCACAAGTATAAATAACCGAGAACTGCTGATCTCCCAACAGCTCCTAATAAAAAGAACCAAAAATCATCAGGACAGGATTTTAAGACTTAAATATGAATGTTACTTACACAGCAGATGGGTGCTGATGCGCAAGTCTGGAGCCAAGAGAGAACGTCCATTCAGAGAACCACTGACAAGAAGGGAGACGGAAACGTCACTGGTGTGAAGGGCCACAGAACACGTGATGGCCCCATGACCGGTGCACCAGGCCAGAGGAGAGGGGCCCATTGCCTGTGGGTCCAAGTCCATTCTGGAACAAAAACGAAGCATCACCATGAAACAACACAACACAACCTCTAAATATATTAAATGGTATATCACAGACACAGGTTGGAGGACATCCAACGTGATGAGGTTCTGTTAGAATTAGAAAAATATGTAAATATGCAAATAAATATATTCCAAACATAATCCCCAAATTTTAATTATAAAAACTGTTAACAGTTCAATCTGTCAATATAACTGTCTGCTTTGATTCATATGGGTTACCTTAATTAAAGGTCGACTGTTTTACATTTATTGAGTTTTTTCCCCCTTGTTCTGATCAAACAGCTAAATATAGTAAAAACAACCCAAATAAGTCACAGAAATAATTTACCTGAAATGAATTTACCTGAAATGAATAACAATTAATTCGACCGTGGGGTTGGAAACAACCCACGGTATATCAGTTTGAATCTCATATAAAGAGGCACTAATTATGGTGTCAGTAGGGAAACTAGTCTTTTTTGAAAATCCTAGTGCTGTTTTGACCTTTTACTTTGTGTCTTTTTGGGTTTGCTGCTTTGAATATGCAAGAAGAAAATACCATTAATAGTGATAATACTCAAACAGTAAATCAAAAAGAAGACACAAACAGGTGTGTTGCTGATTACAGGTGCTGCTACAGAATCCTTTCTTCGCCAGTCCTTAGTGTGGACAGGTGTGCGCAGCACAATTATACACAGATGTGCACAGACACGAATACACTAGTCCAGTGTGCCAGCCTAGCAGCGTAAAAGTGCCTATGGGAAATGTGGAGAGAGAGGAGACTCACGGCACAGCTTGAAGGCTAACAGTGAGATGACTGGTAGAGGTGGCAGCCACTCTGTGGTGCTTTATGTAACAAATCATATTAGCTTGTTTGTCTTCAAGCCAGCACAGGATGTCCAGGCAGTCTGCTGGAGGGAGATGCAGTACAACACTTTCATTAAGTCTCTTCATTCAGTGAGAAGGTCCATGGAAATTAGCAACACTTACAGCTAGTGCAGTTTAATTAGGACTATCAAGACAATCCCTCGTTACAGTGTGTGTACAAATATATGGAAACAATGGTAAAACTTTGAAGAAAAATATAAAATTAAGTAAAAAAAAGTGAATGTCCTGTTCAGAGAATGGCAATGTAAACTGTTTCATATATCCTTAGCAATAGAGAAGCTTTAGATTTGCTTCTGATAAAACTCTCGGAAGGCAGTCACTGCCAGTTCGTCATGGCTGTTTTCATGGATAAGATGCAGTCTTATCGGCCAATGGCTGGCGTGGTGCCAGTTTTAATTCAAAACAACCAGGATCTGGTCTGTGATCTCAGCCAATCCCACAGGTGGAATCAGGCATGCTCCGGCCAGGAGGAGACTGCAGCCCGGAACGGCCAGGCCACTGTGGGAACAGCTGTGACCCCCCCCCCCCCCCCGCCCCCCCAACATGCACCACCACTCAATATGCAGAGGGGTTTCCTCTTTTAAATGAAATGGGATAACAAGCACTAACATTTTTTTGCATGCTATTCAATTATTTGCTTCTAATTGTTGTCCTAAAGGCCAGAATAGGGTGATTAATGAGAGCTGATTAACATGCACAATCAACACTGCCAATTGATTGGATGATTAAATCTTCATTCCCAGTATTGACCTATTTTCTGATTCAATTTGGATTCCATTAGCAAACACTCAGAATACGCTACACGTTACTTCAGATCTGATAGTCCTTCACATGTAAATCAACATTAAAGGTGTACCAATAAAAAAAACAATGGAAAAATCTGAATAATTTAACAAAATTTAAAATTGATACTCCTACTTCATATCTTTGCATAAGATCACTTTTTTTTATTATGGATATAATACTTTTGCAATGTTTTGCTTTGAAATACAATTTATATTCTTCTGCATCATACCATAACATGTAGAATATAAAAAACAAGACTGCCCTAAAAAACAAGACTTAACTATAAAAATATAGAAAATCTTGATTTTATAATCAGTCATCTTATCAGAGCTAAAAATGTGTGTATCATCACACTCTCACTTATCAAACAAATGAACTGCATGAAAAAAGAAACCTATGTGCCTGTGTAACTAACACCAACCTTGTGATTCACTGGAATCTTCCTCGCCATTTGTGTAGTTGTGGATGTGGCACTGATTTGGCGGGAGGCCCCTGCTGCTGTGACTGAAGCTGTGATTCTGTGCCTTGAAGTCGGGACCGACCCCACTCGCCTCACCCTGGGGCCCGGGGCCGAATGAAGCCAGCTCACAGCACAGCAGTGCTCTCCACTCAAAGCCCTGATACTCACCAGGCCAGACACCTATGGGACTCAGAGCTGCTTCACCTGGAACAGACATGCTTGGGTAAGGTCCCACAGAACAGTCAGCACATGTTTATAAATGCTAAAAAACTACAAAGAGTTCTATAAAGAACCAGAATCTTTGCTTGACTGTAACTAAAGGCATGTGGGTGTAACACTCCTGCATCGCCTCCCTCCCTCCCTCTCTCCATCCCTCCCTCCCTCTCTCCCTCCCTCCCTCCCTCCAGCCCCCTCTCATCCCTATCTAATATTAACACGGCTCGAAGGAGGGGTAGCTGACAGTTTGAGGGTTTGCAGCACTTTGCTTGTGCCCACACCACTCGTCAGAAAAGAGAGAGAGAGAGGCAGAGAGAGAGAGAGAGACAGAGGCAGAGACGAAGGGAGAGAGACAGAGAGCGAGAGAGAGCAGTATGATGTCAGTGGCGTGATGTCCATGCTATGTAAGAAAAGCCTGAATTGTGGCAGACACTCACCATGTAAAGCAATGATGAGATTCACAATGAGTGCCAGCATCACACAGAAAATCCTGGAGAGGAGAGATGGCATCTGTTAAACGACTGCAGGTGTGAGTCAGTCTCTTGTTTGTGGCGCTGGGGGAGGTAATGCACTGGCGTCCACACATTGGGACCACGCTCAGTCACCCCTTTAGTCACTCTGCAAGCTGCAGAGTTCCAACGCTCCATTAAACCCTGACTGATCTGGCCGTAAGCAGTCAGTCCACAGGCCAAACCTACTGCACAGTCCGACGACGCGCTTCCTGGCGCTCACATGAATCACATCCGCACGATCCTAAACCAGGGGGCCTCTGAAGGAGGTTTACTGCTGCAGAGGTAACGGCTTGACCCCCACGCAGTGAAACAGCTTGGGCTTTTGGGCTAATGACCCTCATTTCAGACATATTCGTTTAAAGAGAACAGAGAAAACAGCCTAGCCATGAAACCTGACTCATCACACACACACACACACACACACACACACACACACACACACAGGCAGAAGGTCTACACACATCATGATTAAATATTTGTACAGATTCACAGACACAGATGAGCAAATAATATGTACACTTATAAACATACTTAGAATAAACTTATAATAATACTTTTTTATGGTAACCGCTGCAGTCACCTCATCCTGCTCTGTGTTTGTAAACTCTGCATCAGTCCTAGGGTTTCTGAAACACTGTTTCAGCACGTCTCGGATTTCACTAGTGGCTTCAAGCAAAAATTAACCTCTATAAGACAGAATAGACATATTTACTTACATGATTAATATATCCACTGATTTTCCGGTATATTAGATACCCCATAATTTTCACACAAAAGGTACATTTTAACTAGTCAAACATGACAGGTATGTGGAGTGTGGTCTAAATCTGGCATTTTAGTGTTTTCGTTATCAGTGTTCAGCTGAGTGTTGTGACAGGAAAAACCATGACTATGAATAAGACATGATAGTTTTCACTTAACACATCGGTTCTACGTTCTCCTGTACGGCAGGTGTTCTTGGGTCTCACAAACAACCGTGGAATGGTGCAAAAAATAAAAGGCAAAAACTAAACGAATAAATTCTATTGTATTATTTATTTATTTGTTTATTTTGTTGACTTTTTTATTTTAGTTAATTTTTTACAAGCGCTCAGCATCCTGTGGATGAAAACGACTTAAAGATCAAAGTAATTATAGTAGAATGTCAGAGTTTGGATGAGCAAACACAACCAGCGGAATCAAACCCAAATTCACCACAATGTGCAGAACTTCCTATCTACTCATCACTTATCAGGTTCTGTCCTGAGCCAGGGTCATCGGCAAAGAACAAGAAAGCACCAGCAAGCAGAAGGGCACCAAAGCCGGACTTCTGGACAGAGGGGAAATTCGGTTTCTTATGCAGAATGCTAGTGTTAGACTTCCTGGTACATATTAGTGTCCCCGAGGCCCAGTAAAGAATACCTGAAAATTGCAGCATAACTACACATATCAACTGGGTTAAGGTTAAGGTTCATCCCTTCATTGTTAGTTTGTCTTCACTCATACGGACATGTCCAGTGTGAAAATGCACATCACAAGGCATGCATCATCAATCAACAGTCCAAAGAAAATTACATTCAGTGGCCTGTGCAGCCCCTGGGTCTTAACCCCATGCTTGAGGTGGAAAGGGCTGTTTACTGTAGAATCCACATTTACGTGCCAAACGAGTGACAACACAGCACCAGGCAGGTGTGCCTCATTACCTGACAACTCAGCATAGTTATATTTGTTAGTCATAATGCTTTCTAGCCATGTTTGTTTTCAACTTCGGTCCAACAGCCCCACTGCCCTGCAGATTCAAGACTTTGCATACTCTAGAACACTCATTAAACACTTGGTAATTAGCTGATAAGTAGGATCAGGTATGCAAGACTGCAGAAAACTAAATTGTTCTGCACAGTTTGACCCAAGCCCTGTAGCTGAAAACTGCATCTCTGAATAATACTACATACTTACATTGTGGTATTCCTAAAACAGAACCATTTCTTGTATTGTTGATGTAGAGGGAGGTGACCTGCAGATGGTGGAGGAAAAAAAGAAGTCTATCAGAAAAGCCTCTTTCACAGGTTACAGCCAAGTCAATCAAAACTTAGAGGATTTCACAAATGCTTTTTTCTCCACTGTGGGAAAGAGTGTAAGTAGCATCATTCACTCATGGAGAACAAACTTTTGTTTCAGTTCTTTACTCCTCAGCAGTGAATTTCATCACAGCAACTATTCAGTACGCTCAAGCAGTGGTGTGCTTTGTTTACGGCATTAGACAATAATGAGCCTCTCATTCTAGATCCAGACGCTGGCATTCAACTACAATAACAAACCCATTTGTTTTGTTTCAAACAACTGCCCTCAACCATCAGAGCAGATAAACGATCTCTCCTTAAACTCAAGCCAGTGACTGAATTTACTGCTTCTGTGAATTTGAGATATAAGCTATAGAACAAATTTATATTACCAGTGCAGAATACCGTTTGTCTAAGGGCACAGAGACAGGTTTGCCCAGGGTAATAAATGACCATGTTCTAGCATTGGCACTTCCTGACATTGTAACCCACACAGTTGTGCAAGGTATAACATGTTGCAACATAACACTACCTGAAGGCAAATTTTGATATGTACTGTTACAAACTGAGGTTAAATTCCTCTGAAAAGTTCAGCCCTTTCATGAAATAAATGTAACTTCCGTGGGACGTATCCAATCTGTTTATTCATTATTCATTTGAAACAAAAACATGGTTGTGGACCTCCATCTGTCATGTCCTCTCTGGAGCAGCACAAATTCTCTTGACACTGAATGTGTAACTGTGTGCAGTATTAAACACAATGAATATTGATAACAAACAAGTGGCCACACTCTCCATTTGAGCATTATTTCCAGGTACGTTCTTGGAGCAAAAAAACATACTCATGCTAAATATTCATTTGTATTGCTCATCAAAACAAGGATGATGTTCCATTTCACAACAACATAATGCTTCATGTGGCTTTGAATAGCTCCAGCATAAATTAATAAAGTTTTTTGTGGCTCAACTTGATGTTTTTTTCCGAATACGTATTTGTTAAACAGTATTTTGACAGCTAAATCAAACAATCAGACAACCTTTCAGGATGAGGTCACGTCAAAAGTCATGGCTGCTGCGATAAAATCTCCCCATACCCCAGATTACTGAGTGAGGAAACTGCCCCACCAAGGTAGCGGTGACTCACCGGTCACAAATCGGACTCGCTATTAATTTGCGCCATGGTGAAGGAAATTCTGACTTTCCCGGCACCTTCACTTGAAACTACATCGGGAAGACACGCAGAGCAATACTGCCTGTCTGGCGCAGAAGGAGAAGGTACATAGTGGGATAAAACACTCGAGTAATGGTATTATAATCATGTAGTAATGCTGACATGACATGGTTAATAACAGCAGATAACGACTAAACCCAGATAAAGAGAAAAATAACAAACTGACTGAGAGCAGACAGCATTAATGAGTCCTTGGAGAACGAGGAAAAAACCGCATTAATCTCATCGCACTTACCGCCTAGTTCGTCCCTTTCACTTCCAGCCAAGCGCTTTCAGAACACCTTCGCCAAGACTTTACCAGTCAAGTTAAACTACAACAAAGGACACCGAAGTTTCCCTTTTTTCATTTACGGTCAGCTTGTCTTCCAAGATAACTTATTTCAAAAATGGAGCGGAAATTCCGCCTGAGAACGCTAGTAAACAGTATTTCTGTGATGAAGCCCACTTTGGGTCAGCGGGTGTTGTGGTCCGCCGTATCGCCGGGATGAGCCTGCTGGTCCACGAACTCCTCAGCGTGGTTCGGAGGGAGTGGCATCATCACCGCTGAGGTAGCTTCGTCACACCAGCGCCACCATCACAAATAAACTCGGGTGTAAAATATAAACTAGTTACATTTGGATTTAAGTTTATGAGCTCTTAAGATTAATTACCCCTCACAAGTTATATAATTAGTTCCAGTAAAGTATATTTCTATGAGGAAACGGGAACTCCATACACGAAACGTCAATTTTAGAAAAAGTAACGACCTAAATTATTGATTTGGGTATTTATTATTTTTTTATCGGATTAGGAAAGCAATATTTAAATCAGAATATTAGCCTATAGAACGTACGATACAGCGATGCAGTAATATCATTGCATCATCCACATGATCTCATCGTGTTGATATCATCTCAAGACCTGATCGCAAGGAGGCACCTGATGGTCACTATGGTCACTACAAATATCCAAGACATTTTAAACAAGGCTTGTGTGCAGTATGTGCAATACTTAGTACTTTGCACCCCAATCAGAATGACAAAACTTTTACATTTGACAAATATGCTAAATGAGCCAGGAGGAATTCAGAAGTCTATAAATATTTATATAGTTGTGCCAAAGTTGTATAAATATTACATGAAAAAATAACAAGTAGTCAGTACATCCTTGACGTAAGAGTCCTTGAGTTCCTGCAATACCTGAAGCAATTAAAAATGTTTATAGGCCTGTAGAAACTCAGCACGTCTGGTCAATATTGCTTCTCCATATTGTATCCTTACCGTGCAGGCTTTTTGAACAAGGTCAGAGAACTGTGCTGCTTTTAGCAGAGGCAGCACAACCTGCCCTGTGTGTGGCGGGGAAGACTGTCCGTCTGGACAGGGGCTGTCGGTGCGGAACTTCCTGCTGCTGTGGACGCTAAACAACTTTTCTGAAAAGTCTTACAATATGCTTACGAAAAAAAACACCCACAAACTTAACGAAGGGCTTTGCCATATGAATTAACATCATTGTAACAATGTATGGTTCCACATTTACATGAAACAATCACTCCCAGGGGCTGTTATAATAGAACAGTATAATAGATTTTAAAAAATAGACCTTAATTTCACAACCTGTAGCTTACACTGATCGTAGCAAATGAAACATCCCAAGTATTTATCAGCCTTCTCCAGATGTGCAGAATAATTGGCCAGAAACATGATTAGGAACTATACCTACAACATTTTCACGTGTGTGTGTGTGTGTGTGTGTGTGTGTGTGTGTGTGTGTGTGTGTGTGTGTGTGTGTGTGCGCGCGCGAGAGAGCTAGAGCGTGACCCATGGGGAGAAACACCTCTCTGGGTGTTGAGAGAAGTCTACAATGGGTGTTTGCTTTCCACCCCTCCCCCGTCTCTTTCTCTGTCCTACTCCGTTGTAAGAGACAGTAAAACTACTCATGCGTATTATTACATGGTTAAGAGGTTAAATCCTCACAGTCCAAGACTGTCTTCCTAGTCTGTATGCAAGGAATGTGGATGGAGATATGCCAGATGAGTCACCGTGCTGCAAATATGCCCATGCATTATGCTCTATGGGTCTTTGCTGTAGGAGAGATAGGGAGTGAGCTTCTCTGTGGTCCATTCAGTCAATTTTTTTACATTACATTTTTTTCTGTACAGAAAGAGAAAGAATGAAACAGGGCAAGAGAAAGAAAGAAAGAAAAGAAGGGTGTTTGCGTAATGCAGAATGCTCATGGATGATTTGCCTCCTAAAATCACCACCAGATTAAGGGTATGACATCATTCACTAAGCATGCAATGCTCCCCAGGGAAAACACATGTGCTGTATCGATGAAATGTTAAAGGCCTTCCACACAACCCTGCATTGACTTCGCCATTTTGCTGTAATTCGATTGTTTTGAAACTCGACACGTTTAGAAAGGCATGTATAGCTGTGACGTCTCAGCACGTGTGTAGTTACGGCCCATGAGTCAGTAGTAAAGCATGACTCTCTATTCCTACAGTAAAGGAATTGGAGTTTTAATATCACTAGTGAAAATTAGGATTAAGAAAACGCTGGTAGATCCTTTTTAGGGCCCACTGAGGACACATGGAGATTGATGGCCAGTGACAGGCAAGTGTCCCCTGGCATGCAGAGAGTGCACACATGCAGCCTCCGATTTAGCAGAACTTACCCTCCCATGAATGAGAAATATGTTCCTGGGAGGCTACAGACGATGCATTGCACAATTAATGAAAATGATGGCTACCATAACAGGGCTGAAGAAAAATATTTGTTTTAGCCAGTGAAAGTCAGTGGTAAATAGGAAAAATATACAATAAATTATTAATATATAGCAGGCTGTCTAATAACTGTCTGCCATTATAATCAGTGTTACCAGTGCACTAACATCTCAACATGTGTGCACCCATTACTGTGTAAAGGTAACATGATTATTGCTTTTTCAGCTCAGTGGGCTGTCCTGAACTCCTGATTGCATCTCAACATCTAATTTAAAGCTTTCTGACCTGTCTCAGGCCTCTCCTAGCTTCAACGTCCAAGCTCTGAAAAGGTCAGGAAATAGATCTGCTCTTTTAACGATGCCATAGCTGGCAGGCAGCACTCTGCTGCTTGGAGCTGTAACTACGGCGATTTCCCATTTAACCCCCACATCCATGCAGGTGGAGATCAGACACTCCCCTCTCACTGCTGTCTCACACGTCCTCACCACAGACGGTGACGAGCAGAGTCACTGAGTTCAACTTGGGCAAAACCTAATCTTTCTATACTTTACGTATTTTTAGTTTTTTTTACTCATACAGTTCTCAGTGTTTGCTCATGCAGTATCCAGTGCAGAGATTGTGTCCTCTCTGAACAGAAGATGGCAACACTAACTAGGGACCCAGGAATACCCAAAAGCAGTGTGACGAAGGGGCCAATATTAACATCAATGTTGTACTAGTGTGCAAAACAAAAAGAAGGAACAATTGCAGATTGAGATTCCTTCCATTCGTCTTTCACAATTTCCTCAGAAAATATACAACAATTATGGGCAGCAGATTAATTCCAGACATCACTGTGGGACAAGCATCAGCACAGTGCTTTCTTTCTGTTTGTGGAAGGTCTACTTGTTCACTTTCCACAGCGTTTTTTTAAGTAGCTCTGGGCTGTGATCTAAACTGGTTTCTCTGAGTGAATGAACCAGTGTCTATAGACCTTGTCCAATACAGATCTGAGAGTTGTCAGTGCCTGTGGATGAAACAGAAAAAATATGTGGATCCAAATATATAGCAAGGCATGTAGATTACGGTTACCAGCAGTAAATTAAATAATATAGATGTCAAAGTGAACCCTGAGCACTTTTTAAAGGACCTTTTTGCTATATGCATTGGCTCTGACAGCATGTGAATTTCATATCTCAGTACAACATCAGGGAGGTGTCAGGGAGGTTAAAGGAACAAGACCAGCACTGATGAAGTGATGAAGTGACGAAAATGTGCATAAAAAGAGTTGACTTTTTCATCGGGGGAATGCTGTCTTTACATGTGACAAGGACAACCACAAAGTCTCGGCACCAGGTACCGGAGAGTTTCATAAACCTGATCACTGACGTTAAGACACACAGCATCAGTAAAGCCCTGCGAGCTCCATGCAATATTTTTTCCTTCCAACCTCACCAATGAGTGTAGAAGTTTAAGTGTGATTATGTGGGTGTTTGTCAGTCTAATTGTTGTCTTTAGGCAAAAATAAAGAATTCCACCCACACATATGCATTCTCACAGATGCCTTTGAAATGCATTGCTGATCGGTGGAGCATGCGACAATAATGCAAATCCATGTGGCTTCTTCAGAGAGTCTTGAGTCACCTCAGCACCTACCTCAGAATGAACCTGCTGTCCTGGACACACATACTCAGAAAGACACACACACAGATCAGGCGAATTGCGTCATTCTGTTTCATTGTTACAGCAGTGAATCACGTTAAGGTAATGACAATAAAAGACTGGCTGTGACTAGCTCCTCGGTGGGCTGTAGCCATAACCCATGATAATAAAGCTTTGGGAAAAGCTGGTGGTCTTAGGGTGTGTGCTGCGCATGCAGACACCTGTAGATCAATCTGCCAGAGATCTGATCAAGCATCACTTGTGAGAGACTGTGATTGCCAGTAACACCACTTTTATATGAATTATGCTTTTTAGCAAGACTGCGGAGGATGTCTTACAAAGCCTCATATTTCAGTAAAGAAGACAACTAATAGTCTTGAAGAAAATTACACAATTGATTTGATAAAGTCCTGATACCTGCCGATTACCTTAGAGGCTTCATGTTATACCTCCCCTTTGTTTCTCCACTGCATCACTAGCACACTTGACGCTAGTAATTATGGTCAAGACCACTAGTGAATGAAGTGAGATTTGACAAATAAGTGCTCTGCAGTCCCCTGAGGGCCCTGTGTGGACCCTAGGGCTTCTCACTGGTATTCTGAATGCATTACTACTGGTGTGTTTGTCTTGTTCAGTCAGTGAGGATAACAGGTGGATGTATGATGTATGTATGAGAGTGTGGGTGGGGTATGCTAAGCATCATGCTAGCAGGGTGTTCTCTGCTTGGTGTGGAGCATGTTAACACTGAAGAGTCTCATCTGGATCCCAGTGGCCTGAAAATCCATAGAATCATAGTATTTCAATATACAAATATGTCCAATGGAAAGTTGAGCTGTGTAATTGTATTCTATCGCTTTAGTGCTGACAGCCATTAAATAACACTACCATTGTAGGCTGATAGACACTTCAGGGACTGTAGTATATATATGCAATATTGAACAGTTTGCCAAACCTTGCTCCTAGAGTTCAATTCATGCTCAAATACAACTAATACAACTAATGCAGCTAATACAGGTCTTTATGAAGACATTCTGAATCAGGTTGATTGTGATGGGGTTGTATAATATCTTTCAAGGAGCAGACTTGGGATTCTTAGGTGCTTATTACCTATTGGGACAGAATAATGTCTCATAGTTAGGCATGGGTCCTCCATGAGTGAGAAACAGATAAAACCTCCCTAAACCTCTCTGGCCCTAAAGACAGATGTACCATGTGGTCACACATTGGAGTAGAATGTCACTTACAAGGAGAAAGAGCACATCGCATGATTCACTAGGGCTAATTGGCCATTAGAATAAATGAACATGCACATTCCTGGAACTGCTGGACAGCCATTGGGCCCTTGTCAACAAAACAACTGTGCAAGTGGACCCAGCTAACTGACCTCTAGTGGAACTATCCTCCACAGTCTGGAGCCATTAGCATTAACACAGTGAACGAGAACCAAACATGGATTTGAAAAAAATCTAATGAGTCCTATTAAGAGTAGACAAATATGACCCCTCTGCACCATGAAAACACATTAAAGTTGTAATAGCTTTTAAAGCATTGTTTCTAACCCAGCTTAACCCTTGGACATTATTTCATAATGGAGATTTCAAATACTGCAGACTCAACATGTTCTCCTTTAAGTATACTAAAAAGCCACTAAAATAATTTAATGTTGGATAAACTTTTGTATGTTCTACATGTTCCCTCCAACCAAAACACTCCATGGACAGATTCCTCAAAGTTCACAGATTTGTATTCCTTCCATTTGCACTGTACATCGTGTCTGATTACCATTGATGGAATCACAGTCTTGGGCAGGCTACACGTGGTGCCCTTTCCTGCTTCTTGTTGACAGGAGCAGCGAGTTTGGCTCCCTAAGTTCAGCCTGGCTCACATTGCACGTGCCCTATGGTCCTACCACCACTTCTGTGCATGTACCCTATGGTCCTACAACCACTCCTGTGCACGTGCCCTATGGTCCTACCAGAGATGGGCATTGTAGGTTCAGAAAGTAAAAGTCCATCCCAGGATTTTACTCAAGCTTGCTGAATTTTCTAATTAGTGTAAGCGAGATACAATTAGTGGAATCAACACAATCCAAGAAGCCTCAGCAAAATCTTTTTACTTTCTGAACCTGGAATGCCCACCTCTGGGTCTTACTAAAACCTCTGTGCATGTGCCCTATGGTCCTACTACAACCTCTGTGCATGTGCCCTATGGTCCTACTACAACCTCTGTGCATGTGCCCTATGGTCCTACTACAACCTCTGTCCACGTGCCCTATGGTCCTACTACAACCTCTGTGCATGTGCCCTATGGTCCTACTACAACCTCTGTGCACGTGCCCTATGGTCCTACTACAACCACTGTGCACGAGCCCTATGGTCCTACTACAATGCCAACAGCTCCTGTCCACCCAGTCCCAGCTTTCAAGAAACACCAGATGAACCCAGATGTGAACAGGCTCAGGGTAGTATGCATTGTGTTGTTTGCTGGTAAAAAGCACAGTAGGAACCCTCCCTAAGCCACACCCACACCCAGAGCCTCCACAGCATCTTAATCCTCAGCATGCAGAGATGAATGACTAGACTTGCTTTTTACCATCTAATAACAGGAGCCACTCGAGAATGGCCATGTTCCGGACATCTGAGGTAACAGACTGATAGCCAAGGAGCAATACTACAAATGTCCAGTGTCCTGCCTTTCTGTCTCATTACAGGACTGAAAGAAAATAGATTCAGACCAAGAAAACAGGAGAGTGTGGATCAAACAGCGTCGGGTGATTTGGACCAGACTTCAATAAGTCGAAGATGGAACTAAACCTATAGAGCCCCATGTAAGAGAAGACAGACAGACAGAAAGTGGGGGGAGAGGGAGGGAGGGAGAGAGTGAATATTCTAGAGTGAAAGGGTGTGAAGAGAAGTGCAGGGAAAGGTGTGTGAGAATAGGGAATAGCAAATCCCTGTCTCCTGTCTTCTGCCAGGAGCATCCTGAGATACAGCCCATAACTGATGGAGCCATTTATATGGACAGTAGTCTGTCACTGGGCTCAGCTGCAAGGTCGAGCCCTCTACAAACTCAATAGCACCTTGACATCTTTCAATACAGCCTCTTGAACTTATAGCTACACCGTTTACAAGTAACAAGTATGAAACCCATCACCCTAGACAGTGGGAGAGTCTGGGCATGGTTTGTGGTTCTTGCTTTCATTGTTTATATGTGTACAAAACTGATAGTACATTTCCTGTCTCAACATGACTTAATTATTTAAAAGTTCCTAACAATGTTTCTAGTAAAGTTTCTTACAAGCAGTAAAAAATGTATTTTAATAAATAAAGAATACAGTTGGAAGGCTGACAACCTGTAATTGATTTCAAAAGTTATTCATTTCAATGTTCTACACCCACAGTGGAGAAAGGGCACCAGCACATATAGCATATAGAGTATATATAGAGTATATATAGAGTATATATATATATATATATATATATATATATATATATATATTACTTTGAATATCTAACACATTGTAAATGGTTTTCAAGTTAGGTATAAAAATTATATACACAGTCAAATGTTATTTTGTACTTTTAATATAAACATGTATGCCACATTGAAAACTAAAGGAGCAAGCACTGGATATCAAACATACTGTATGTAACTGGATACATATGAAGAATGGCATGTAAATAAAAATTTTCAGCAATATTTCAATATTCCAAGACATATTAGAAATTTGAGTCGAATTCTTCCCAATCTCGCTACTTAAATTTAAATGGTTGCAGTGTGTTTTCCATCACAGGTTTTGAATACAACATATTTCATCTTAATTTTGTGTTAAAAATGTCCTACTGTCCAGTCACAAACACCAGTTTCATGGTTTCATGCAGAGTAGAGTCCAGATGACCGTTCTGGCCAGCTGTGCTTGCTGGCTCCTACCTGATCAGGTGCCTCACGCTCCTAGTAACCCCAGCGCTGGAGAATATGAATGGTGCAGAGATTTAAGACAACCTGTCTGGCCCAGCAAATATGTAGAGAGCCCAACTCCTGGTCTCCAGGCAAAGGGGTGGCTATTCTGAGAGTGGACACCAGAAATACACACCAATCATTAATCAAGAGCCACGCCTGTGCCAGTGTGTACATGTGTTTGAGAGACAAGAGAAAAGAGGGAGAGGTATTTCCTTTTAGCAATTTGCTATTGTAGAGAGAGAAAGAGAGAGAGACACATTAATGGACAAAATATTTGCCTAGATCATGAAAACGGAGAACGGAAAATTTGGATCTAGAGTGACTAAGTGTGGGACTCGTCAACATCTGGTTTGTTCTTTCCCTCTTTTAATTTTTGTTACTCATTCTCGATACAGTGTTTCCATGATTTATTGATACATACGTACATCATACCTACATACATACAGTACATATTTTGTGTATTACTTACATTCCTTACACCTCTGTCGTTCATTCAGAGAAATTATCCCCTACAGACGAGGAATAAGGAGAACTAAAATACTTCCTATCACTCACTAAATTAGTTCTTCAGAAAGACAATACTGTCTGTGTCGACAGAGTCTCTGGGAAATTCCCACGTTCTTTAAGATGTGATTCACATAATGAACTTCACATGGTCCTAGTAAGTATAACTAGGACACTGCTTCAGCTGGATTGCTGCACTGTTTCATAGACCAGTGTGCTGCTCTAGTCTGCTGTTCTTGTGTGCTGCTCTAGTGTGCTGCTCTATTGTGCTGGTCTTGTGTGCTGGTCTTGTGTGCTGCTCTAGTGTACTAGACCAGCAGCACACTACAGCAGCACACTAGACCAGCACACTAGAGCAGCACACTAGACCAGCAAACTAAAGCAGCACACTAGACCAGCACACTAGTCTAGTGTCTAGTGTGCTGGTCTAGTGTGCTGGTCTAGTGTGTGTGTCTAGTGTGCTGCTCTAGTGTGCTGCTGCAGTGTGCTGCTGTAGTGTGCTGGTCTAGTGCGCTGGTCTAGTGTGTGTGTCTAGTGTGCTGGTCTAGTGTTCTGGTCTAACCATGTTTAGTGTGCTGGTATATGCGCTTGGTGTGATTTGTTCCAGTATAATACCTCTTGGAATGTATAACAGCACACAAAATACAGTAATTGCATATAAATAAGACCAAAGTTCTCAGAATAATTTAAAGACGTGTACAGAATAATAATCTGAATAATCATTTGTATGCTTTGAAAAATCTCAAGAAAATGGTCTAGTAATTGTTTAAATGTAAATAATTTTCATTATCTTTGCAAAGATATACATTCACACTATCTTCAAAAAGATAAACATCTTTGCGTTGTATTGCAATACACAACATACTGCATATACACTCACTTTTGCTGAGCAGTGGGTTCATTTTATTGTTATTGGCAGTAACAGCGTTTAGACACCAGCCAATCCGCTCTTAATCCCTGTAGGTTTGAATTATGATGGTGGGTGCTCACAGAAATAAAATGTAAAAATAGGACATGTTGAAAACACTCCACACCACACAACCCCACACCACTCCAAGGGACACTGTGAGCCTTCCACTTCTGATTGGTCCCCTCCAAATGTAGCTCCACCTAGACATCGTGTTCTACTAAGCACCTACACCTGTTTCACAGTATGGGCTCATAAGAACTTGTATGTAAATCTTTCTGCTTGGCTGTTAGCAACCTGGATAGTATTCCAGATTCTATGGTCACTTGTAGGAAGGTTATTTCTGTATAACATTTTCTGGGCTTTGCATTGTTATAGTGTTATATTTCCTGGTTTGGACTTCGTATACCTCTGCTTTTGTGTGATTGTTTTTTTGTTTGTGGGTTTGGGGGGGTAGAATTACATCTTTTTGATCACCTCCTCACACACACACACACACACACACACAACTGCATTAGCCTAAATAAATAACATATTCTGCCTTCCACACCAGATTGTTCCACTTTGCAAGATTTGGTAAGTGCATTTTGGGTTCTCCCAGAAATTGTAGATTTTAATTTATGAACTCAGTCAACCCGTTTCTATTCTCAAGAGTATGGGATTCACCGAACCTATAAAATCCAAAGCACTGGTGCCAACACCTGCTCCTGGCAGCTCACATATCAAAGGGGAGAAATAGACAACATTTCCAATAAACTTCTTCCAAAATATTTATGGATTCTACTATAATTATTGTTTGTTTTCCACAGGGCAGCTGCAGTACTGAGTCCTGGGTAACAGTAAGTGTGGATTTAGGCGGGCCTATCTTTAGTGTGCCTGGAACGTATTTTATCTATATGTTTTGAGATTTAGTATGGGGCTGTGTAGGGTTGATATTTGTACCCCAACTGTGTTCAGCCTGTGTTAGAATGAAGACTTTGTATGATACACTCTCAAGAGTTGCAACACTTTATTAAATGATTGTTGCAAAAGTCAATAGGTTTTTTTTTCTTTTTGCGCAGCCTCAGAACCATGCTGCCAATAACTGTTGATGCATTCATCCAAGACAGCTCAAAAAAACTGGGACCACAGTGTGACCACAGTGGGACCACACTGGAGTGGAGGAGAGGCCAAACCCAAATGATCCAGAGCTTCATTCAGCGTGCTTCCTCTATGACCTTTGCCATCAACACACGTGCTGGGTATAAAGATGGTAGAGCCAGCTGGACAGCCGTTTACACGTTAGGACACATAAAATTGATAAATGAAAGATTCCCAAGAACAATGCTTAGGATGACAGGATAATGTATCAGAGGGATGATTTATCACACGGATGATATATCAGTCAGGAGTTCCTCAAATCCCATTTCCTCCAGAATCACCATGCCTGCAAGGAGTCTGTACATTTCTGACAGCAAACATTCAGTTAGGTTTTATGCTCTGAAATAGAAGAAATATCCTAACACACTCTGTAAAGTCAATTTTATATGGCAGTGGTGTTAGTGAGGCTGATATTGAAAGATTTCAGATCTGTGACACAGCTACCAGGACCCATGTGGTATCATATGTGAAAATAATTTGGTTGAATCAGATTCAATCTCAAAGTCAAATATCAAATTGCTTGGGAGGCGCCAATCAATTTCACAATAAAACGCTATCACTGGTCAACATTAAATAAGCCTATGGTAGGCTAATGCAGGATAATGTTAATCAATTTGAGGATATGTACTTAAAGCTAAAAATATCAGTTATTGTCATTGTGCAAACAGCAGTTTATTTTGATGTAATTTCTTAAAACTGTTGAAAAGTTTAAAAAGAGATCTTTGCCACCCCAACATCTCCTTTGGCTTTTGCAGATTTGACAGAGAAACCACTAGAGCTCCAAGGATGAGAGCAGCCATCCCTGTAGCTTAAAACTCGCTTCAGACGCTCGTATCCGTGGAATCGTGTTCGAAAGCTCCTGAGTGGAAAGAACCCACCTTTTCATTTGTGTTATGGCTTACTGGAGTAGCTACCATACTGCACGCACCATGACAGAAGAGAAAAGGAGAGGGAGAGTGGTGTCTTATCACCATTCCTTTTCTTAATACAGTTCATTTGACCTGCAATAAAAATGTCATGTCCTTGCTTCTGTTTTGTTGAACTGAAATATTGAGTTGAGGAGAAAACACATTAGAGTTCACCGTCTCTTAAAAAGTTTTTGAATCTGACTCATTTGCGGCCTTGTAAAACTTGATCCTTAGAGCGCATTGCAGAAGTAGGGTAGATTGACAGGAGCACACAGGCTGTGAAAAACATCTCGCAGCCCTGGCGGAGTGAGGCGATGCGTGTGCGGTGGTGTGAGGCAAGCAGAGCTTCAGAGTCACGTGTTCGGAGCACACGTGAGCAACTCCACGCCTGCCGTTACACACTCATTATGTCAGGAATTCATCTTTTGGCTCCAGTTGTTTGTTTTTTGTTTTTGACAGGAACAAAACACTTTGACACTGACATTTTTTTTTCTTCAGTAATGCGGACTTATTTTATGACCTTTAAAGAATACACAGCACTTCCAACATGAGCAAAATCAAATTGCCAGACTATTCTAACATTCTCAAATACAGGAAGATGTCCCAAGAAGGATGTATCTGGTGTATTTCTGCCTCCATTACCTCTCCATCTGCAGTCCTTTAACTTGCCATGCCAAGATATTTGAGTCCTCCATCCAGTTGAACTTTTGCACCCCAGTGCTAATGGACACTCCTGTAGGCCTGATCCTCCTTCTTACGCCCTGACCTCCTTCACACCCACTGGAGACAGATTCCACAGATTGGGGACTTCATGCTTCATGTTCAGGACTCTATAAACATATTTGCCTGATTCCAGTTTGAAGAACTCACGTGAGCAATCAGCCTCACCATTGCTGCTAAACCAGTGCTCACAGGTCAAGTTATGGTGCTTCTCAACTGATCTCCAAGGTCCTGGAACACACAGAGAACATGGAGGACTAGGAAACATCTCTGTGACTTCTCCTCATGCAGAACAGCACACCACAGTGCTGTGGTCTCTCCTACGCATACAGAGCAGTGATGGATACAGGTCCCAGATCAGCTGGAAAGAACTTAACACTAGCCACTCCATCACTGTACAATGTTACAACCCCATCACACAAGTTGTCAGTTAAAGGAGTCATGCCATTGATAAACCAATAGACTGATCAAATAAAGAAGTGAGAAAGTCTTATTTCTAAGGTCATATGACATTGTTATAAAGTCATATAACAATAAGTAGACTGTTTACTTGACAGAGACATACACACTGTCATATGAATAAATATAGAAAGGTCTCAGAGGTTGCAGTTGTCTTAATGACCCCCCCTGGCTTCATCCCCACTCTGTCTAATAAACTGCCATCTCTGGTGGGTCTGCTCATTCCTCTGTAGGTGTGGATACTGCTCTTTGGAGGTACATGATACTGCTCACATGGTACCGGATTATATAAAATTAATTAAATTATATTAACTTGTACAATATTAAATGATCTTCTCTTATCTATTGCTTACAGTTCAGTCTAGGGTTCAGTCTAGCAAATGTTTTACTTTGTGCTATATTTCACTGGCTTTTTAATGAAACAATATGCATGCATAACAAAGGAGTGCTGAGAGTTCATTTAGAGAGTACTTACATCTGTACTTGACGTCTAGAGCAAATCACAGCCTTTTTAACAACTGAGATTGTATCACGGTTCAGTTACGGTTGGACTGCACTGTATCTAACACAGGAATCCATATGCTTCTGTAATAGGCAGTACTCTATCTGTTAAGACAGGCACCTGGGGGACCTTCAAGAAGTAGAGGAAAGTAGAAAGAATTCGGCTTCTGAGAACCGATTTTGTATCATACTGCAAGGAAAAGAAGTGTACATTTCTTACTGAATGCTTGTATGATAAAAATTGTGTGACAAACATCACACACACACACACACACACACACACACACACACACACACACACACACACACACACACACACACACACACAGTGCTATGAGAGACCGGGGAGAAGGGGTTGGGGGTCTGTAAATGTAATTGGCCTGATTTGATTGGTCTATTTTCAATGCAACCTTCCCAACCATTAACCCACATAAATGTTATACCTGCACACAAAAGGTTTGTTTTATATTAAGGACAGGGGTAATTTCCACAAGAAGCAGGAAGTCATAAACCATTTTATTACCAGATCTTTAAAAATATCTTGCGTCCTTTATTTAGAAAAAGAAAATGGAGAAAGAACACAAGGACATCCGACAATCTATTGTGGCACATAGTTTTAGACCATTTTATAAACCAAAGTCTTCTACTCCAAGCTCTAAGGGAAAAGCTGCCATTATACAGCAGCTAACACCTAAAGTCAGGGTTGGTAAAAAATAAAAATAATAAAACCACGTCCTTGGTGAGTAATGGTGAATGCAACATTTGTAACTGATCTGCAAGTTCGCGCCCATAATCAAGCAGAATATTTGCTTCTACCACCTAGTGGAAATTGATGGGAATAGCAAATTATTAGTGCAACGTGTTCGGCTCGTGATACGTTTATTAAAATCACAAGCTTAAAGCCGTAAATGACTTACTGTTTTGGTCTTGAAGCTAGGCCATCAGACAGGATTTTTCTAGAACGTTTGGTACCGTGAGAGACACAACATGCACACATTAATATAACATTTTTATTTGCCGATATCAACGCTAAACCAATGTGATTTAGCTACTTAACGGTTACTACGTTTATTAAACAAAGTGTCAATACGTTGTTGCTGCATACATTAATGTCAAGACGACATAACTCGATGTTGTTCTCTGTGAAGTCTCTAAACAATCGTAAATAAGTCTAATGAAAACCCCACATGTATTTACTAACGCGGAGCACGACTTATACTTTAGTTTGGCTTTCCGATTAATCGTCATGTGAAAAAATCGACAATAATCACACACCTCAGATTATAACGCTGGCCAAACGAACTGCGAGATATGTTTATGTTTTCGCCTCTAAATGATACCTGATAGTAAGTGATCGAGTACTAAACCCTTAGATATGTAGGTACACGCTTTTACAACCCAATCCCATTTTTGGTTTTCACTGCGCATCAAGAATCATAAGAGTCAGATTTCGTACCAATATCCTGTGGTCCACGAATATGTTACTGCATGGCCAGTCTGTGCTCGGGCCACGTGTGAAGGTAACACCGCAAACCGGCAATGCAGCACACATTAAAAGGGATGTGACCGAAACAAGATCCGACTGTAATCGGACCGGGTGTAGAGACACATACATACAACCCACTGTCTGGACTGGGATCCACACAATACGGGCCGGACGATAGTAGAATTAGCGGGCAGCACCGGGCCCTAAACGCACTGACCCACCCGTGTGTGCCACGTGTACTGTCCATACATTTTCCATCAACACTACAACCGAACCCATAACCTTCGTTTACAAGAACGAAACAGCGGATCCTGATGTTGGCGGGGAAAAAGCAACAAATCTGAAATCAAATAGCAAATTTCAAACTCATAAGGTCATATGTAAAGAATATACAGTAATGTTAAACAAAGTTACGTCTCAAACACTTTGCCGTAAGGACTACAGCTGATAGCGATGTACAAAGTCAAACTCTAGAGATATGCGTCCACTAATCAAGACAGCACATATAACAGTTATTTAAGGAATCAGCCGATCAGCTCGTTCACGTTGGCGAGATGAGTCACATCTCCACGTGTTTTTGGGTCCTGTCACAGCGCCCCCGTGTGGTGTCCCTAAAACACAACCACAAAGCGCCGCACATGGAGCGATTCAGCGCGTCTTTGAAAACTAGCAAAGGAATATTAGCCTAATTGTAGAGTTATAGCATTTGAATAACTGAAGCAAATTAACAAGTACGGGCTAAGTATCACTTTAAGTTGCTACAAAAGTAGCGCAAGTAATTGTGAAACTGGAGTTTCAGTTCCGCTAGTTATCTCCGTCGTTCAATCTAACATAACATTGGATATTGTGGATGCTAAAATAATATACAAGTTAAGATGTCTGGTTGTTATATTTTAGTCGTGCATTCTTATATTCAATAATTCTCGAAATACACTGACATGTATGGTTCCTAATGTGTTAATATTTCTGATATTTAACAGTTGTATATAGAGAAAACCCAGCTATAATACTAGCACTGCAAATGTAAAGGCTCAGCACTTTCTTAATGAAGATGGTGATCTGGAGATTTATCCTGGCCTCATTCAGAGTCAGTGTTTGAAACCACAGTGTGTGCTATCATTTCATTAACATCTAGCAAGGCAAGGCCTGTTTCCAGAACATCCAGACAATCTTCCCATAAGTCACTGCATGGAGAGCAACTGGCTGCAGTTGAAGTCGCAGCCACATAAAGGTCATTAAAATAAGGAAGACACAATATCTCTATGAAGGGGAAATTAGAGATCTGGAAGTAGAGGACAAAGGGTTAACAGCCCCAAGAGAAGCCCAAGAAAGAGAAACAAGAGGTCACTATATCAGGGAGCACTGCTGTGAGAATGAAGATGGTATTTAAGAAGAAGTGGAATGACCGGAGGAACTTCAGGGGTGTAATGAGGCACAACCAAAGCTACAGGTTCATGAAGACTGTATCAAAGATGAAGAATATCTTCTTGCGCCAGAGCAACAGAGACCTAAAGGTAATGTATCGTAACTAAGCATTTCCTGTTTCCATTCCTCAACCATTCCTTTTCACATGGCGCCTTTAAATTAACCCTGTTATTCCTCTCAGCAAGGTCCATCCACCCAAGGTTCTGTTCCTAAATTAGCTAGCTTTTTCCAAAGCGTCAGCTAGACATTTGCAATGATCTGGCAAAGCTTTTGCTGAAGCAATTACAGCCAAATGAAATTCCAAATCCAGAACTTGTTTTCTTAGGAGACCTTCTGAAATATGACTGGAAGCTGTCTTTCCAGACATTAATTGAGTGCAAGAATTTACCAAATCAAGAAAAGCTTTTTATGCAAGTATTTAGGTAGTCCAATCAAAAGTGCAATTGGAGGGCATTTCCTAGTTGGAACAAAAACTGCAAATATAATCATGGCATAAGATTACTGCCAAAAACAGCAAAGATTTTCATGAATTTAATAGATTTGCTTATCACCGTCGAACCAGCTATGCCTTATGTTCAAGGCTCGCAAGCTTCAAATGACTGAACGCTGGAAGGGTAAAAGCCACATTGCCAGACCGCTGAGTTTGCAGCGCAACAGAACATTCACGCAATCTAAAAAGTTCTAAAATGAAAACAAACAAACAAAAAATACCCAATTTCAAATACAACATGTCTGCATGCCTGGGAGAGAAAATTGGACTGTATGGTGCATTCTTATATCCATCCTAGAACAGTCTACAACGAGACTAGACAACTCAGTGGTAATTTTAAATAATCAACTGTTAACCTCTAAGCACAACAATGATCCTACAAGACCATTAACACCAAATCATATATTAATAGTGAGACATGATGTGTCCTCGGATGACATTATTTGCTAGTATGTGGATTTTTTTGGTTATTCCTATCGGTCTGATATTGGAATTTTACCAATTTAACCACCTTTATTTGGACATATACACTGACACATATAGCTACACCCAAACTCCAACACTGCAGAGTGAAAATATCCGAGGTATGGACGTTTTTCATGGTTTCTGCAGAGAATCACAGATAAAACCCTGCATTTTATGGCGATGACTAACCCTTTTCCACTGTGAAAGACTGGGTGCTCCATCCCTTGACTGAACATTTGGATTCCCGGTAGGTTCTCCCAAGTCGTTATTTTTCAGATGCTGCCCTGCCAGTTCTGCATGATGTACTGCACACATGCATGAGCTGTTAAAAGCGACCATCCTTGATGTTAGCTTTACCACAGGAGCCTGGACTTCAGATGTTAGTCTGAAGATGTAAGTCTCATGTCTGAAGTCTCTCGTGTTGGTCCATGAGCATGCTATGCTTAATTGTTCAGTGGTTGGATGAAGATTTTCAATTTTTGATCCTTTTAATCTAAAAGACATTGCATTTAATTTTTGCCTGTTTCCATCTTAATATGAGGTAATCTAGCCATAGATTCTGTCTTCTGTTCTAAGTAGTCATTGATTCTACTCTAGTCTGATTCTAGTCTTATTTACTCTTTTCTGGATACTTTTTTTACTCCCAGTATACTTTGCAACACATCTTCCCTGTTACAATGCCTGTATGAGAAACTAAGTGGTTTGTATTTGGAAAAGCCTGAAATAAATTTTCATGGTATTTCTTAATCATTCATAAAAGTAGGTTCAACATTTAAACCCCTCTTAGTCCATGAACAGGCACAATTGTATGTAGATTTATTTTCAATCTATGAGTTCATCAAATTTGTTTTTGTGTAAGTGAATGTGTACTGATGGCTCTGCCCATGTGCATTGTAGTTCTCCAATGCACTGGCGTGATGATACAGTGAAAGTGTTGGTGTTTAAGTGGAATCCGGTTCTATGCACTGAAAATGCCAGCCACAGGAATTGGACAGAGAACATCATAGAGAGTTTAACTGAGTGCAAGGTACGTCACATAAAAACAAGTAAGCAAGCAATTGACAATTTGAATACACCTTGAATAGCTTCTTTATTAGTGTCACCTACCCTTTTAATATTGGACCTTCTCTGTGTGTGATTTAGACAAGTGAACCCAGAGTGCAGTGTGAATGAGGCATGGTCACAGGTGACAGACCAGCCAGCACCAGTAAAGGAACTGCCAACCTTGTGGGCTTTTCTTCTGCCATGGTGTGGAGAATGGTGTGATCGAAAATAAGCATCCAGCAAAAGGGTCTCTGTGGCCATAACTCAATGATTAAAGGAATCTGGTGAGGATGGGTCAAGAATTGTTATTTTGAATAAGCACAATGCTGGTGCTCCAACAAACACAACTAACTTCCTTAGCATGGATGGGCTAGAACATCGAATGGGTCGATGAGCGGTTCAAGTGCCATTGATGTCTTAAGGAAACACAAAGGTAAGACCCCAATGGGCAGAAGTACAAATAGTGGGTCACTGGGCAATAGAAAAACGTTGCTTGGCAAGGTTTCTGTTGTATCACGCAGATGGGAGTCTCAGAACTTGTCGAAAGCAGGTTAAGATGTGTTGGAGAGAAGGCACAGAAAACACATCTTCCCTGACTGATTAACCTTTCCTACCAGGTGTTACCAGTTCAGGCTGGTAGAGGTATAGTAATGGGTTGAGTAATGTTTTCTTGGTATACCTTGGGTCTCTGTTACCTGTGGATGGATAGTAAGGCTTACCTAGAAATTATGGCCAATCAAGTTCATCTCCTTATTGCAGCTGTTTGCCCTGGGCTATTCAGAGTCAGTCTGTCCTTCTAATTTGCAGCAACTGCAAGAAACCATCCTGTCTTCATGTGCCAAGACTCCAGAATCAAAAACTAGGTGGGTGTCCCTAATAAAGTGGCCTTTCTGTGTTTGTGTAAAGTGACAATGGCACAGTAATGGCATGATTGACCTCCACTACTGAAATGGAGGATAGCAAACGCCAATGGTGTATCGAAAAGGATGGACTTTGGACCTAACTGTACACCTTCAAGTAAATATTTCTAATACAGAGGCTGGTGAGTGTATATTATAGATTTTGAAAGTGGGTCATTGTCAGAATTATAAAGAAGAACATGTTGTTCCCATTTCCCATTGGATGCCAATAAAAACAGTCTTGACTATAAAAGATACACAAAGCAGGATTCTCAGATTGAACACACAAGGCTATGGAATTTTGGATAATAAAAAAAGACTTTATGTGTCTAGAATGAACTGAACATGTAGTGGAACAGAATGTTTTGGTTGTTGAGCAAACAATTCTTAAGAACAAAAATCACAGAGTTATTCCACTGATCATGTTTTCTCTTGCCCATTTATTTGTGCAATGCACTTTATGTACAGCTTCAGAGAGGGAAACAAAAGTAGAGAGGGCACAGAAAATTAGTAATACCGATACAGCAGACAGGCAAACACGCAGCTGTCTCCAAACCACTTTCTCACAGAGGACAATATTATTAACACCACACATTCACTACTGTATACAGAGATTAGCTGCAGAACAATAGGACATTTCTAAGATCAAAGGTAATTCAGTTCACAAGAAGGGGGGGGGGGGGGGGGTACCATCCTAGATGGAAAGGTCTTTTGAATACTCAGTTGTTGCTATTCTGAGAGAAACTGTGTAGTCTTATAATGAAATATAAAGAAAAAAAGGTCAGACTCAAAAATGCGCAAAAGCAGTCTTTTTTTCAGAGATTCTCTCTATAACAACCAGAAAAATAATGAACAGCACTGTAACATACATGTCGACTGTAAATTGTATTTGTATAATGTCATTCAAGTGCAAATATACGGAGAGAGAAAGGGCAGATTTTGTGGTTGTACAACACAGAGAGCATTTCACCCCTGGACATACGTAGTTACAGTCGTACACACTGTACATGGAGATAGCAAAATGTCTCGGAGGTTGATCTGGTTTCTGGTTTTTCTCTTATGAAGAAATGAGGAAGTTCAACACAACATTTACCAGTGCAGGTGACAAGACTGAGGTCTGCTTTAAATGAATGTGAAAGTAGAAAACAACCATAAGAAAAGAAGGCAGGTTTAACATGATTCCCATCCCACAGTCCCTGACCATAGAGGAGGCAAAGCTCGCCACGACTGGTTAACAACAAGGAAAATGAACATCAATGCTGCGATGTTACAAATGACAAGAAATGAACCCAAATTCTGTTCAGTTCTGCACAGCAAATAATCGTGAAGTACGGCTTTTCCCACTCAAATGCATTTTACAGTTGTTAAAAAATAAACATCAAAACTACAAAACCGTTTTTCAGAGATTCAACATATATTTCAGTGCAGAGCCTGATGGATCATTCTTAAGCAAGGTTATATGTAATTTAAGACAATTCTGTCAAGCCAATTAGTATTAAGAGAGGTGGTAATAGGTCGTTTTCTGATACATTGTCGTTATATTACATATATACCATTATTATTACAGAACCTAACAATGTTTTAAGAAATATTGCATAAATATTACAGACTTGTATAAAAAAGTTAAATTGTGTGTTTTTAAAATAATGCTAAATCTGCCTACGTGATTTCAGTCGTACATGATTAAACTGTGTTTAGTTTCGCATCTGTCTGAATCAGTTCCATTTAATCCTTAATCATTCTTTTACAAGGTCAGTTACTTAAAACAAATTCCTATTTACAAAAGGTGGCCTTTCATTGGACAATGAAATGTAAGGAAAAAAGGATATTTAGCTTAACATTTCATGTGGTAAAGCCCAATACTGAAATGAAAAGGAAATTGCTGGAATGTATGCAACACGTTCAACAATGGAAATAGTCTGTCAAATTGCTTCAATAATCTACCCTGATATCTGACTCAAAGAACATCAACATTCTCAATAATATCAACATTGTCTTTTGAATCAGCCCACTAATCCCTTGAGATCAATCTAATTTAGCTAAGTATGCACTGTAAACAAAAAAAAAACATACATTAATATTTGCATAACATGATTAAATAAGCATATACTGTAACAGGGAAGTCTCGACTGGTAACATTTTCAGTGTCATTTTAGTGTAAATATGCATCGTACTGCTGTTTTGTTGTTTTGCAATATTACTAATAAACCATTTATCTTAAGACTATACTTTCGTAACCAGTATATCATAAGAAACACATTCCATACACATACATCAGTAGTCAGTAGAAACCAAGACAAAATATGAGCTTCAGTAGTTACTATTGTTCACACTTAAATGGCCAAAAATAGTAAGATGGGTAGCGTTCTGAACTCCAGAGGTAATGATCAGAAATAATTGCAGTTGCATGAACAAGACCTACTGTAGTCTCTCTTATTAATCAGTTCTACGCTGCTTTCTTTCCCAGTGTTGTGTGTTCAGTGCTGAATGCTCAGTGCTGTTTGTTCAGTGCTGTATGTTCAGAAACGTACCTGAAGTTTAAAGTACTCTACAGTGCTTCACAGCATTTTTGTTTTTTTGCTCTTGTTGTATTTTTTTCTTTTTTGTATATAATGACACCATTTCCTTCTGCTAGCCTCTGATCTTCGCTCTCCACTCAGGAAACAGTGGTGATGTGCCCGGGTAAGTTTGCCCAACAGTGTCACCACAGACATGCATACAAAGTGTACCGGGTTTAACAGTTCCAGTGAACACCCCTGTATTTGCAACACTGATGAGATCCACGTCTAGTTTGCAGTCGTTAGGTGGTGTGACAAAGAAAAGTCCCGTTTCCACAGCACACTGCGCGTCTGAACCACAGCCGAGTCGAAATGGGCTGACTAGCAAAACAAACAAAAAACTAAACAACAAAGCAAGTGCCTGTCTGGAGGAAATGTGACCATGCCTCAACCCCCCCCCCCCCTCCCAAAAAAAAAATACACTTTTCAAATTCTGTGGTTTGCTTACATTGTTTTAGCAGATACCAGTTCCATAAGACATGAGGCTGGTTCTCATCTACTCTGCCGTACGGACCGCTGTGCCTACGTTCATGAGTGGGGGAGGAGCAGTCTGGTGTGTGCTGGAGGAGTGGAGGCTGATCACATACATACTGCTCTGGGGAGGACCAGCGCAATGCATCATGGGCCGCTGGAGGGCGGGGCTAATGGGGTCCATCTTAGTACAGAGTTTTCTGTCCTTGGCTTTCAAATTCTGACCAGGCATCATTTAGTTCCATAAAAATCATCTTGGCATATTGTTCATAGGGCTGTCCAGTGGCCTGGGGGGGGAGACAAAAAGAGAAAAATGCACATATTTCATACATATTAAATATGACACCTCAATCAACTAAAGAGTTGGCAAAACAACCTACAACATTTTTTAATTCCGTTTTTTTTATTCAATACAAGATTTTAAATGAACATTTCATTAAGCAGATTTGTGTAGACATAATTGTTTCTCCAAACCTATAGTTATTTTATAGCAGTTCTCATTCATTTCTGAAGTTGACATTCTACTGAGTGATTAACAAAAACCAAAATGCCCTCAAATGACCCTCTGACAGGACATACACATAAACCATCCACTGGGGCTCTCTCACTGTAATGGGGCAGAGCATGTAGAGTGCAAAGTCGTAGGGGGTTTAATTAATGTAGGAAGGGGCGTTCATGATACACTACATTGCCAAAAGTATTTGCTCACCTTCCTTGACTCACATATGAGTGACATCCCATTCCTAATCCCATAGGGTTCAATATGACATTAGTTCACGCTTTGCAGCTTGACTCTCAGTCTAATTCATCCCAAAGGTGTTCTATCGGGTTGAGGTCAGGACTCAGGCCAGGCAAGTTAATCCACAACAGACTCTGCCATCCATGTCTTTATGGACGTTGCTTTGTGCACTGGTGCACAGTCATGTTGGAAGAGGAAGGGGCCAGCTCAAAACTGTTCCCACACAGTTGGGAACATGGAATTGTCCAAAATGTCTTGGTATGCTGAAGCATTCAGAGTTCCTTTCACTGGAACTAAGGGGCCAAGCCCAGCTCCTGAAAAACAACCCCACACCATAATCCCCCTCCACCAAACTTTACACTTGGCACAATACAGTCAGACAAGTACCGTTCACCTGGTAACTGCCAAACCCAGACTCGTCCATCAGATTGCCAGATGGAAAAGCATGATTTGTCACTCCAGAGAAGCACCTCCACTGATCTAAAGTCAAGTGGCGGCATGCTTTACCTCACTGCATCCAACACATTGCATTGCATTTGGTGATGTATGGCTTGGATACAGCTGCTCGACCATGGAAACCCATTCCATGAAGTTCTCCACACTGTTCTTGAGCTAATCTGAAGGTCATGTGAACTTTGGATGTCTGTAGTGACTGACTCTGAACACTATGACCTCTTGACCTCTTGACACTGCGTTTCAGCATCTGCTGACCCCGCTCTGTCAGTTCACGTGGACTACCATTTCGTGGCTGAGTTGCGGTCATTCCCAAACACTTCCATTTTTTTGTAATACAGCTGAAAGTTGACTGTGAAATATTTCACGACTGGATTTGTTGCACAGGTGGCATCCTATCACAGTTCCACGCTGGAATTCACTGAGCTTCTGAGAGCGACCCATTCTTTTACAAATGTTTGTAAAAGCATGTATGCATTTGTAGGTGCTTAATTCTATACACCTGTGGCCATGGAAGTGATTGGAACACCTGATTCCAATCATTTGGATGGGTGAGCGAATACTTTTGGCAATATAGTGTACTCACCTTGTCGGGGTGGACGACCAGCACAGCCTTGCGATACACCTTCTTCACTTGTTCAGGCGTGACCAGGTCGGCCATACCGATGGGCTTCCAGCGTGTCTCCCCCTCCCAGAGCACCGTGTGCATGGTGGAGAGCAGCGCCCGAATGTTGCGTTCCTTCCCCTCGATCCAGTCCAGGATCTGCCACACACACACACACACACACATCTGTAGTCCAGGATGTGGTCTCTGTGTAAAGCACAGGTGCCAACCAGTTGTTTTTTCCCCTTATTGATTTGTAGGCTTCTAACCTTGAGCTTCTCTGGGTCCATCTCCTTTGCCATCTCCTCTTTTCTCATTTCCGCTATAGTCTTCGGGCCCTTCCTGTCCTTGCTGCCCAGGAAGCCTTGTCCAGACAGCAGGTCATCAAAGTTAGCGTCCGAAGCCCTCGGCTTGGGTCCTGGAACAAATGGGAGACGTGTGTATTCTTTTGGCTCAAATCAAACTTTTGTTACTATATGTTCCTTAGGACAGAGACATCAGAATGAATCCTTCAGTTGAGAGATGTCAGGAAGGAAGTTGTCAGGTGCTTACAATCTACTTTCCATAAAAATCAAAATAAATATGCAAGAAAGTTTTGAAATAAATGATAACAATAACAATAATTATGTCAGTGAAAACAATAACTAAGAGCCAATAGATACAAGAAGTACTTTTCTACCAGAGACAGCTCTGGCTGTGTATCATCAGTCACTAACCCACGTTAGATTGTGCTTTTCCACCAGCGCCCCCTGGTGGGGCCCCGCTCACGCCAGAGAAGCTGACGTTGTAGTTGGGCCTATTCTGGGGGGAGCCGTGTGGCATGGGGGGCCCGGGGCCTTTGGCCTGGGCTGGATGGGGCGCCTGACCCTGGGGCTGCCACTGGCCCCCGCTCCCGCCGTGCTGCCATGACGGGAAACCAGGGCTGGGTTGCCAGCCTGCGGCCGCGTGCTGGGGAGAGGCTGCAGGCCTCTGGGGAGAGCCCATCGGGGGGAAGCCTCCGCCTGTCCCAGTGGGGGTGGTGGGTTTACTGGAGAATCCTGAACCACCTACACAAAACATCGAATGGACAAAGCACGCATGTTCAGGACAACACAACAGCGTGTGATTAATGGACTTGGTTTTCTATTCACATGTGTTCTGTGCACACATTCCCCCCTACCTCCCAGAGAGGCTCCTAGGTTGCCCAAGTTAGCGAAGGGGTCCAGAGTGTTTGGTTTGGCCTGGTGGGTGGGGGTGTTGTGGGCTGATCCAGTGGGACTCGTAGTAGCCGACTTGCTCCCCACACCTAAACCTCCACCCGCTAACACAAGGAAACGGATGAATGCTGCACGGCTACATTCCTTCTTTAAAAAAACAGCTATAGTCTGTTGGCATAAAATCTTGCCTTGCAAATAATATCAAATATCTCTTCATTTATATTAACATCTGAATGTAGTATGCATACATTTTTGTAACAATGTTTTAAACTACAATATACCATGCTACAACGCAGAACCCTCGATGGTACTTGAATGTCTAATATCACGGTGCGATTCTAAAAGCTGCCAGCAGGTGTCGCACTATAGTTGTTTCTTTTGGTGTCAGGTTTCACTTGCCTTGTGCCGCTGGTCTGTTCCACTCCCATCCTCCCATGGTGCTCTGCTGCTGGATGTTTACGGTGGGGGTGGCGGGTGGTGCAGGCGAGCTGCGGCCTGGGTGGAGATTAGTGACAGGTTACAGCCCAGCAACACGCCTCCTGCTCCACACGCACACGCACACACACACACGCACGCACGCACACGCACACACACGCACACACACACACGCACACACACACACGCACACACACGCACACAAACACGCGCACACACACGCACGCACACACACAGAAACACACACAAACACGCGTACACACACACACACACACACACACACACGCAGGCCTCGGCTGCCTGAGCCGTAAAGCCATTGAAACACTGACCAAACAAAGTGGTCTCTGGCAGCCTGGACCAAAAGAGTGAAAACAATCAGTTCTGCATTATGTGGGCAGGTTTAAACTTGAATAAGGTGGAATTTCTAAAGTAACCCCTCGTAAAAAATAGATAACTACTTATTTTATACTCGTTTTATTTCAAACTGACGGTACGAGGCCACTTTGTTTACGAAAAATGCAACATCGGTACGCTTCCTCTCCGCTCAGACTGGACCCGTCTGGCCTCCACATGACTTCAAGCAGTTTGAGTGCCAAACAGATTTACCAGAAGGCTGAACTTATTAAACCTTCAAGAAAAATGCACTTTAGTTTTGGAATGGGCAATACTAGACCAACACTTCCTCACATCCATCCAGCGCAAGCCGGGCCCAGTGAGCAAGCTGCGGTCAGAGGTGGATAGTTAGAGGTGGAAATTACACCTGGCAGGCAAAAGGGCTTGGCGGTTGTCACAGAAACAATGCACAAACAACACAACGCTGAGGCCGGTCGTCATGGCTACAGAAGGCACAGCGCCAAGCCTTACCCACGCCCACGTTTTGCACGGTGGGAGACGGAGGTCGTGCAGCATGCAGGAATGGGTCCGATTGCCCCATCATACCTGGGCCCAGGAACGCTCCCATGAAGTCTGCAGGCTTTGGAGCGGAGGCAGCAGGTGGCGCCGACCCAAACAGGTCGAAGCCTGAAGGGGTGAAGAGAAAGTGGCGTTCGCACTGCGCTGTACACGGCTAGACTAAGAGAAAAACAACAGAATGCACAAGGGTACTTACTGTCCGCGGGTCGAGGTGAAGGACAAGGGGACGTGGAGGGGGCGGGTCTCCTAGGGGTGGACTGGGCAGAGGCGGGGCCACTCGCGGGCTGTGGAGGCGGAGCCCCAAACAGGTCTCCCAGTAGGTCGGTGGCGGCTGTGGTGGTGGAGGTGGTGCTAGGGAGCTGTGGGGAGGTTGGAGGAGGTGGAACATCACCTCCGTCCAGACCCAGAAGGTCCACGTCCTCGGCAGGGATGTGGGTGGGGCCGGGCGGAGGGGCGGGGCCAGAGGGTGGGCGTGCGTCTGCTTTTTTGGCCCCGGCGACTTTCTCGTTGCTGGCGTTGCTCTGCTGGCTGGAGAGGGACAACATCTCATCGTCTGAAGGCTCGCTCTCTTCATTGGGCCCCAGTCGGCCCCCGAGGGCCCCATGACCCTGTGCGGGATCTAAACAGTGCGTCAGTGGAAAGGGTCAGGTTTATAGACAGGTTCTCTTATGTCAGGTTTACAGACAAGTGACCTAGGCTTTCAGGGAAATAATAAAAAAAGATTGAGTGAAACTGATTTATTTGATTTTCATGACCAAAATATAGGAAATCAGCTTCAATTTTATGTTTAGTTTTAAATTTCGTTTTGTTTAAATATGTTGATAAAACTCAGTTTGCAAAATGACAGCACTACATTTACACTTACAACATGACTACACTATTCACTGAGCAACAAAATTAGAACTTTTTTTAGCTGACCTTACAGTTTGTGTTAGGCTGAATTTGAAGGCTTTTAGAATTGTTCTATCACATATGGGTTTTTATTCATAAATAATGAGGTTATAACACTTTGTATAAACCTGTTTCTAAGATATACAGTGTGTGATCGTTGCCTGTGTTTGGTCTAAGGAAAATACAGTCTGCCACTACAGAGGGATCCATTTTCCCTGGTACCACTTTCTCATACTATACATGACATAATAGTTTACCTGAACAAAGAAGCTATGGGTGATAGAGAAATTCTGAAAACATATTTGGATTCAGCATGCAAAAATGCAAAATAAACATGTATTTTATGCATGAAGCACAATCATTATTGACCAGAGTAATTTGTAGATCTTTCCAGGTAATTTTATCAAATCAAGTCCAACAAATCATCTTTGTGAGTTTACACACCATTTGTGCTCCATTATTAACCACAATAGACAAAAGTGTTTACACTAGGCATCTACTCTACGCCTTACCTTCCGGCTCCAAACCCTCCATTTTATCTTGTTTAAGGGAGAATAAAAATGAGTCTTAGTAATGTCCTTCAGAAAGACGCCAGTTCTTGTGTACTGAGTGCATAGTATACCAAGATGTACATACAGAATGCACAGAACCTGTGTGTGTGTGTGTGTGTGTGATGTGTGATGTGTGTGTGTTACCTGCCATGGCGAGCGTGTCCTTATGCTCCTGGTGTGAGGAGAAGAGCACATTTGGGCTCAGGTCTTTGGTGGGGAACTGCTCCCAGGGTGGGGTGAGATCTTTCTGTTTCTCCGTGTCCTCCACCTCGATTTCCAGCAGCACGTGGAACAGCTGTGGATACTTCTCTGGAGAATCACACGCGTCCAGGTCAGACCTGTAGACATACACACCCCTGAGTACTGTATCCACAGAAAAGTCACATAAAGCAGAAGGTCGTGCCCCAGGTGTCAATCAGCCAGATCCTACCTCACAACCCCTCCCCCCTTCATTAGCGATGTCCTGCACCCGTCCCACCCGTCCCTCGTCCCACTCGTCTGCCGAGGCTCCTATTTATTATGCCTTAGTCTGGCTGCTGTCTCTGCCCACACCTTAGGTTCTGTTTTCTCTGTCTATGGACTTTGCATTAAAATGTCAATACATTTGTTCTCTGTTACATTCACTCTTGCTCTGTGTCTGCAACACGTCACACAGAGACTACTGCTGTGTCACATTAAAGTTACAGCCTATGAGTCATTTGTACCAATATCATTAAAAATATTTAATTAACAGGCAGTTCATTTTGCATAAAGCTACACACTAATGCAGTTAAACACAATGGCACACAAACACAATTGCTGCTTTAAAAACATTTTGGCATTTCAGCATCATTTTGGTTAACTAGTCTGCAAAAACGTGAAACTTCATAATATAGATGATTAATACATACTTCATAAACTTTAAGACTGTGGTGCCAGGGGAAATAAAGCCCGTATGGAACTGAATCTGGAATATCTGTGTGTTGGTCACCTGCAACAACACAAGGATTCAATAAAGAACTCAGTCATACTGTCAGTCATTATGTCATAACGATTAGCACAGAACCAGAGTCACCCTGGCAGGGCTAGTAAAGTGGGCAGAGTCTCCTTGGAACACGAATACGCCAAGTGCTCCATCCCACAGTATATTATGTCTGAGATGAAACCCCCCCACCCCCACCCTGCTTGATGAGGAGTCACCTACCTTGGCTTGCAGTGCGTGGGAGCGCATGTGGTAGACGGAGATCACTACATCTCCCTGGACACTCACTCCAAGGGGGAAGGCCACCTTGCCCTCGTGCACCCTGTACTCCCTGTGAAGACCATAAAGGAGTAGTGTGCTCAGAGGTCATTCACGGTATGTGTGCAAACTACTGTTAAATCCTCCCCAGACGTTACACCACCACTACTGTTCTCTACAAAAGAATAATGCTGACAGATTTTTTTCAAATACCATAATAATGCTTAGTGTAGAAGAATTATTCGTAGTTGTTAACATATATAGCTACTGTGTATGCACTTATGTCACATTTTTCTAAATTATTGCATCAGCAGAGTAAATTATGATTAGGAAAGCTGAACAAAACAGAACGTCTTCTTAGCATAGCAGGTGATGCTGTTAGTTTATGCAAAATGGAGGAGGAATGTGGGTGGTTTGTCCACATGTAGAGCGCACCGAGCTCACCTCATCCTCTCGTACTCCTGAGCAGTGGAGAAGATCTTGGTTTCACCAATCAGGACATCGCAAAATGGCCGACAGCCACTGCGCTGTTTGTTGAAGCAGGGTATGGGGGTCACGGTGACGCCTTTGATGAGAAGCGGCTTGGAATGGGGCACTGTGGGTTTCTCTGCCACCATGCTGCAAACGTAGCCCACGTACCTGATCACACACACACGCACACACACACACACACACATCAGACTACACTTTCCCATACACATTGAAAGTTAATATCTCAAACACCTCACTTTGTTTGATTAATATTCTACAGATATTCCAATAATTGCTTTCAGCCAACACTGGCGTTTACTAAAAACATTTAGCTTTCTGTCTTTTCTGTCCACATGGCAAAAGCCAGGTGAGCGCGAAGTCTTGGTCTCCAGCGGTGTGTACCTCCTGTGTGAGGGCCAGAGGCCGGTGGTGGGTCTCTTGGCGCTGAGCAGCTGCATGGCGGATACTGGGTTGGCAAACAGGTGGCAGAAGCAGAACATGGCACAGACCAGCACGCCCATGGGAGCTCTGCCGTCCTGAGGAAGACACACAGCAGAGAAGCGTTCGGCGAAGGCGACGGGGCAGTGGTCAAGGTGGTCACTCCACTGGTAACCAGAAGGTTGGATTCTTGCACAAGGCACCAATCCTTCAGTCTGTGGGTAACTAGCTATGAAGTGAACGGTGTTCCTTCACTGCCCAATTTGGCAGGGACTGCAGACAAGGTAAAACCTGAGAACTGAGCACTGTATTCAGAGCACAACACATTCTGGCACACAGATCTCTTCCATGATGTCGGGCAGTAGAGGAGACACAGGTGGGCTGGAGTCGGGCTGCTCTTGTGCTGGGGTCCAGCAGGGTGCTGAAGGGGTGGAACGGGGTCATGACAGTGATGGTGACTTCTCGTGCCAAATACAACTGTTCTCATACATCTAGTATTTCCAAAACAAAGAAATACTACACTACACCTTACGTTCTCGAGGCCTCAGTGGGCGGTTTCTGCAGCATCCTTTAGGAATCAACATTTGTGTGCACAGTTGTAGCTTCCAGCAGCTCGCAGGGGTTGACAGCATGACTGAGCGCGCCCAGAATGATTCCGTTTTCTGGGTTATGACAGGCACTTTCTATTTTTAGACTCAGTTTGGACAAGACGCTCCAGCAGGGAATGCAACAAAAAACAGTGCAAATTTAAACAACGAATCCTGATTATATGAACGGAGGCAGATCCACAGGGTGTCATGAATAAAAGGGACCAGAAGGACTGAGTCCTGATTCTTACGCCAATACATGCTAATAGAGCCGAGTATCATTTGGGGAGATCACATTTCTAAATGAAGTAGGTGTGAAGTGTGAGGAAGAGAGTGGCAAAGGTTGCAGAAGATCAGGACGAGACCCCAAGTGAAGGCGCACCGGGGCTTTTTGTGCACGTGCACCTACCGAGCATGTGATCACACACACATTCTTGGGGTTTTGCTTGAGCCAGTTGTGCATGTTCTTACAGACAGCAAACAGGTTGTGAAGGCTCGGAGCTTGTTTGGAAGGCCAGTTGCACTCCGACACCTGGGTGCACAGGGAGAGAGAGAGAGAGAGAAAGAGAGAGAGAGAGAGAGAGAGAGAGAGATGGAATATAGAAATACAAAAATACATTGTACAGAAGAGACCAGGGGTTGAAAAACAGCATGATGAATGGGAGTGGAAAATATGAAGGTGACTGTGTATACATATTCCAACACTCTTGCCTTCATTAGACATACTGCCTTCACTGCCACAATTACCGGCATAATGCCAGGACCCGAGGTCATCAATGGTATCCATCTACTACTTAAAATGGTCATAACCATTGGACTAAATGGACTAAATACTACTCTGTAGTCATACCAGCACACAGCTGTTTGTAGTGGAAAGTCGAATATGTTTAGATGTTGTTTTGGATCTCTCCGATGTCCACAATGACAACAATGCAAAAACACAAACACCAAGCCCTTGCTCTGCCTTGTTTACATGGGAGTGTGATTTGTATTCCCTGCCTTGCACAATGCACAGTGCTCAGGGCACAAGATGACTAACTGTGCTGTCCGAGGTCACAGAGGCTTTGTTCACACAGCAGGCAAATCGGCCTAAATCAGATCTTCACAATTTGTGATATCGATTTGTCATTAGTGTGGCAGTGTAAGCAGCAAAAGCCCCAGTCAATCTGTCATTTTCAATTCTGATTTGGGCCACTTTCATTTGTGTTACTTAAATCCAATATGTATCAGATACACGGCATTGCAACTCAGTCTGAACAGACAGATCGTAATTCGGGACTGACTTACGTCAATCCAACTCGGCATTTATCATAGTTTCACGCTGCCAGGAAAAGATCAACAGTGATCTCTGAACAGTGAGGGAGGATTTCAGATGCACACAGACCTTTTAATGCACGCTCCACTCCATGACTCAGCTTAGGTACCTGGTCTGTTCAGACTCATGTCAGTTAGGTCACATTGAAAAAATCTTATGGGCCCATCAGCTGGGGTATAATTTGATATAACACACGATGTAACACACTTTCAAAATATAATTTGAAAGTGTGTTACGTGCTGTGTAAATGTTGCCAAAGACACTGACGTGCATCAGCACTGTGTCACAAAGTCTTTGTGCACCCATGAAGAGAAGACCCAGGATTTTATTGCTGTTATAATATATAATGAAACATTTGGATTATGGATTAAGGGCCCCATTGTGGAGATTACGTGCTGGGCCATTTAATTAAAAAGCATAAGAAAAAAGTCTTGAGACCTGCTTTAACGACCATTAATCATGTGATTGATTTCCTAGACTTATCAAATTGATCATCATATAATACTAGAGACAGCATTCCTAGTTATGCTGGCTGTGAAAGAGATAATATGAACAGTGCTACTCTTTCTGCCACAATTAACTGTACTACAATGAGTAATCACTGTACTATGGTGACCTGAAGAAAAAGAGACACTTTTGGAAAGTCTCATATCATCCCAATACTGGGATTCTTCAGGAGACCCCCGATATGTGGTGCTCTGTTTGGGATTTAGATTCTGTAAATTCTGAGGGCTCCTCACCCGGTTAGAGAACTTGGCTCCACGGTAGTTTCTCTGGGACAGGTTGAAAACAGTGTAGTGGTCAGCGTGCCGTGAGTCCAGAAAAGAGCGGATGTCCTCCACATGGTTCCTGTAGCCCAGCTCCACTGCCTCAGCAGGATATGACATCACTGAGAGGGTAATATTACAGGGTATTAAACAGTCAGGAGACAACTGTAGAAATGACCAACAATGAATCCAAGCACAAACACACAAAAATTTCAAAACGTCCTTCAAAACTTTAGTGTCTCTTTCTTCCCTGAGGTTGTCTGGTGTACCATGTGTCTGGGTCTCCTTGCATTGTACCGTTTTGTCCATATCTGTTCTGAAAGTTCAATACTTGATGAGTGTAATTTGCAGTGGCAAAGTAAAAGAGGAAAAAAAGCTTGCAATCTATAGAGTCCCTAAGAACTTCTGTGAGGCTTGCATAAAAAGGCTCTCAAGAGCAGAAACACAGTGTGCATAGATTAAATACAGCACATCCAACCACAAAATGGTGCGAGTGACATGTCCTCCAGACCACTGAGGGGCAGTGTGTGCTTAAGTAACATTACAGAACTTCAGGACAGAAGGAGAAGGAGAGCAGGAGTAAGAGAATGGGAAGAAAAGAGAGGGAGAAAGAGTGAATAATAGTGAAAGAGTGAGTAATAGGCATATAAATAAGAAGTGCTTGCTCACCTATGATACGTGAGGTGATGTAAGCAATATCCAGCTCTCCTTTAGTGTAGCTAGAAGACAAACACACAAGCCTTCAGTCTTCAGATTCTTCATATTGCGTAATCCTGAATTATGATTTTTGTTTTCAATGTTTTGTAATTATCTTATATAGTAACTCTTCTTCAAAAAGAACTAGTACTTTTATTCAACATACACGACATCCCATGATACACAAGTGATAAGTATAAAAATGTAAGCATGTATAATTCAAGAATATCTCATTGGAGCAATAATGATGCCATCAAAGACCAAGATCTATTTACCCAGAATAACTCAAAACTTTGAGCAAACACATCTGCTTTAGAATGTGCCTGTATCTGTTAGAAGAGGACAGGTTGACAAACCATAGTAATTCACCTAATTCACACCAGCACCCCTGGGCCTTAGAACGCTTCTGTAATAGAATGTTCGCCAATTACATCACCGAAGAGATGTGGTGCTATATTACACAACAGGCAAGGAAACGCAGAGATCTACTGAAGTCTCCAAACGTCACGTAGGAATGCACTCGGTGAGCAGCCTTGTGTTCGAGGCCTCTGGCCGAGACGTGAACGACACAGGCAAACATGCAGACGTACAGGCCCAAACATACAAACACACCCGCCGTAACAACTATTTCAGGTGAGAGAGACACATCTCTCATCTCTTTTGTAAGAGCCCTTTGCAGTATCTGTGTTGGCTGATCTTCTGATGTACATGCTGCCTAAAAGCATCAGTACTGGTTGGCAGCTGTCGGTGTAATTTCAGGTGAGTCATGTTTTAAGACTGGGGACTGGGAGGCTTTGAGTCACAAGCGTCTGGTCACTGAAGTGCACAAAATAACTGGAGGGAAATCTAGCTGAGCAGTGACTCTAAATGGTCTTTTATTGTGAACAAACACACATGAATAGTGCATGAGATTTGGACAGCAGCCACATCCTGCATTACTGGCTGTTTACTGTATGTGACACTTGGGCTGCATCTCTAATGACAACCTTGTGTTGCTATAGGCCTATTAAGTAGGTTAGACAGGACTTTTCTTTTGGGTTAAGAAGAAAGAAATTAGCAAAGTGTTGCTATAGTGGCAGAGAAAACTTTGGAAGCTAGAGAAAGTTAAGTAATACCTCTATTAACAATAATACAATCATTTATTATTATCATTATTATTGTAAAATAGTTATATGTAATGGCTATAGTGACACACAAATCAGAAAGCACAGCTATTGCTTTGCCTGTGTGTGCGTGTGTGTGTGTGTGTGTGTGTGTGTGTGTGTGTGTGTGTGTGTGTGTGTGTGTGTGTGTGTGTTTTTTCTAGGGCAGACACAGGGCTTTTTGTTTGGCCAGTATCAAGTCCACACAAACGGGCCGTGCCCTCCGCTACATCCTAGCTCCCTCTCGTCATTCTGAGGAATCTCTTTGACCTCCCGTGTGTCTCTTTGTTATCAAGGCCCCAGCGCACCCCCCACTCCTCCGTGAACTTCAGTTACACTGCTCAGCTAGGTGATGTCATCTTCATATAACTTGCAGGCTACTCAAATGGCAGAACCAGTCACCCTACATATTAAAACATTTCAGTACGTTGGGAAGAAAACGATTTTGTAGACAGTTCACAAAAGGGGATGAGAAACACCAAAGGTACAGTAATTATTTTTTATCACCTACGGCATAAATGAGTTGCAGTGCAGCTCTAACTCCACAGCTACAGCTATTACCATTGTACCACCACAAGTAGGTCACCCAGAACACACAAACACAAACACACGCGCACATGTTGACAGGACTTACGTGGCTACTTGATTCATAACCTTGGTTGAGGTGTCTTTGATGGTGTCCTTCAGGTTGTCCTTGAAGTTGCTGAAGAACTTTCCAGCGCCTCCTTTGACCATGTCTAGCAGTCCTCCCCCGTAGTTCCCGTCCATATCTGCCAAAGGAGAGCCCTGGTATGACCGCAGCGTAACCTCTTACAGCACACACCCAAGATGGGACACCAATGCCCTATAATCATACAACCTTACAACCATGCAGGAGAAAAAGACTCCAAAAGAATACAGCATGCAGCAAAACATTTGGTGTGGAACAGCTATAGGGTGTGTGCTTGGTGTGTGTAATGTGTAACACTAACACTGCTTAAAGTGCCTTAGTGGGCTGATACAGAATCAGGTTTCTCTTCTCGTTACATGCATTGCTTCCTATGAACTAGATGCAAAACCAATTGAAAAACAGTTAATTAAACAGTCCATAAATATGGAGCATAGTCTATAAATGTCTACAGATGACTTTAACAGGGAAACCATGTTTAACTTTCCTGCATTTAGCAAGTGTCTGACACCAGGAGACTCCCTGAAGATGCCTGCCACAATGACACCCCCAAACAGGTCCGCCATCATGAGACACTCTGAACACATCTATCACCATGAGAGCCTTAAACACACATATTACCATGAGACACCCTGAACACACATATCACCATGGGACACCCTGAACACACATATCACCATGGGACACCCTGAACACACATATCACCATGGGACACCCTGAACACACATATCACCATGGGACACCCTAAACACACATATTGCCATGGGACACCCTGAATACATCTATCACCATGAGACACCCTGAATACATCTATCACCATGAGACACCCTGAACTTCAACCTCTACCAAAATGAGAAGTGCTTTGCTTGTGTGTGTGTGTGTGTGTGTGTGTGTGTGTGTGTGTGTGTGTGTGTGTGTGTGTGTGTGTGTGTGTGTGTGTGCATGCACATTGGTAAATCTTCCCTCACTGGACTGTTCCCAAATTATTAGCCTGACTCAGCCACCTCCCACTTCTATCTGCAGATTCTGCCTCCACTCAGTCAGAATCTGGGCAGGCGGTACAGCCACAGTGACAGTGATATTACCCACTGGAACACTGCCTGTCCTGTTCTAGGCACCAGGACCCTGGAGGGCAGGTCAGCTGTGATTCAGCCCTTAGCCGTGTGGCCACCACCACACTTAAATGCTCATGCACCATTTTGTACAGAGATTAGAGACTAAAAACACATTCAAAGAAAACTTTGGACAACAACTTCAGAAAGATTCTGCAAAAGTACAATAAATATTCAATAAAACCCACTTGGAGACCCCTTGGCAGAATATAAATGCATGGATATTAGGGTCGGGTCTGCCGTATTACTTATGTGGAGAAGAGTGAAGTGCTACTCTTTACAAATTACTGAAGTCTATCACTGAAATAGAAATGTTATAAGATGAAATCATGCAAGAAACATGTAGTTCATGGAGTTCATTTCATACTACATAAACATGAAGATTACTCTTCCTTTATGGGCAAGTATACAAAATCCTCTCCTTTCATTACACACTCCCACCAACACACACTTACACATCCACACACACACACACACACACACACACACACGCACACGCACACGCACACGCACACGCACACAGACACTAAATAGCAACTTAGCTTAGAGTGCATCTTGGCAGGTTACTGTCTCTGGGTCTGTTCCATTTGTGGACTTGTGATCCTTCAAATATCTAAATGGCAATACACTGAAATATAACTTTCAACAGTATATGTACAGTACCAAAGTGTAGTGGGTCACAGCTAAAATTACAGAGAGATTTATAGTTAATAAAGTTTCCCGGTAGGACTGCTAGGCTGGCTGGACGTTACACATCATGGCAGTGGAAGGTGTGGTAAAGTGTTGAGCTAAGTGACTTGCAGAAAAGCTCCAACTGCACCTCACAAGCAGAGGAACGGCTCAGCGCTGCTAGACGATGTCATGCGTTGCATTGCATCAGCGGTACACAACATCTTGATGAAATGGAAGCCTGAAAGCGATACTGCAGTGAAGGTAAGAATGGAGAAGTCAAAAGGTTCTTACAGAGCTGGACATACATGCATGATGAGAAGAACTATTAGCTGTTCTCGTCACTCGAAGCTGCTTGTTCCAAATCGCCAAATGTCACAGGAACACCTCCCACAAACCCGAGGGAATCCAATGCACGAGTTCCATGCAACAGCGTTTGAGAGCCAACTAACAGCCACCAATAGCCGGTCTTAGTACATTGTGCCGGGAATGCCCCCTCCTGCCCCCTCCTGCCCTCTCCTGCCCCCTCCTGCCCCCTCCTGCCCCCTCCTGCCCTCTCCTGCCCCCTCCTGCCTAAGAGAATCTGGAAACAGCCACTGAAACTGGATGTTGTCGTGTGTCACAGTGCATACACTGCACCTGCACAATGTGTGCACAAACAGCACACAGCTAACCCCAGCTGATGGGCCCAGCGCACAGCTAACCCCAGCTGATGGGCCCAGCGCACAGCTAACCCCAGCTGATGGGCCCAGCGCACAGCTAACCCCAGCTGATGGGCCCAGCGCACAGCTAACCCCAGCTGATGGGCTCAGCGCACAGCTAACCCCAGCTGATGGGCTCAGCGCACAGCTAACCCCAGCTGATGGGCCCAGCGCACAGCTAACCCCAGCTGATGGGCCCAGCGCACAGCTAACCCAAGCTGATGGGCCCAGCGCACAGCTAACCCAAGCTGATGGGCCCAGCGCACAGCTAACCCCAGCTGATGGGCCCAGCGCACAGCTAACCCCAGCTGATGGGCCCAGCGCACAGCTAACCCCAGCTGATGGGGCCAGCACACAGTTAACCCCAGCTGATGGGCTCAGCACACAGCTAACCCCAGCTGATGGGCCCAGCACACAGCTAACCCCAGCTGATGGGCTCAGCACACAGCTAACCCCAGCTGATGGGCCCAGCGCACAGCTAACCCCAGCTGATGGGCTCAGCGCACAGCTAACCCCAACTGATGGGTCCAGCGCACAGCTAACGCCAGCTGATGGGGCCAGCGCACAGCTAACACCAGCTGATGGGGCCAGCGCACAGCTAACCCCAGCTGATGGGGCCAGCGCACAGCTAACCCCAGCTGATGGGGCCAGCGCACAGCTAACCCCAGCTGATGGGCCCAGCACACAGCTAACCCCAGCTGATGGGCCCAGCGCACAGCTAACCCCAGCTGATGGGCTCAGCGCACAGCTAACCCCAGCTGATGGGCCCAGCGCACAGCTAACCCCAACTGATGGGTCCAGCACATAGCTAACCCCAACTGATGGGTCCAGCGCACAGCTAACGCCAGCTGATGGGGCCAGCGCACAGCTAACGCCAGCTGATGGGGCCAGCGCATAGCTAACCCCAGCTGATGGGGCCAGCGCACAGCTAACCCCAGCTGATGGGCCCAGCGCACAGCTAACCCCAGCTGATGGGCCCAGCGCACAGCTAACCCCAGCTGATGGGCCCAGCGCACAGCTAACCCCAGCTGATGGGCTCAGCGCACAGCTAACCCCAGCTGATGGGCCCAGCGCACAGCTAACCCCAGCTGATGGGCCCAGCGCACAGCTAACCCAAGCTGATGGGCCCAGCGCACAGCTAACCCAAGCTGATGGGCCCAGCGCACAGCTAACCCCAGCTGATGGGCCCAGCGCACAGCTAACCCCAGCTGATGGGCCCAGCGCACAGCTAACCCCAGCTGATGGGGCCAGCACACAGTTAACCCCAGCTGATGGGCTCAGCACACAGCTAACCCCAGCTGATGGGCCCAGCACACAGCTAACCCCAGCTGATGGGCTCAGCACACAGCTAACCCCAGCTGATGGGCCCAGCTCACAGCTAACCCCAGCTGATGGGCCCAGCGCACAGCTAACCCCAGCTGATGGGCCCAGCGCACAGCTAACCCCAGCTGATGGGCCCAGCGCACAGCTAACCCCAGCTGATGGACCCAGCACACAGCTAACCCCAGCTGATGGGCCCAGCACACAGCTAACCCCAGCTGATGGGCCCAGCACACAGCTAACCCCAGCTGATGGGCCCAGCGCACAGCTAACCCCAGCTGATGGGCTCAGCGCACAGCTAACCCCAGCTGATGGGCCCAGCGCACAGCTAACCCCAGCTGATGGGCCCAGCGCACAGCTAACCCAAGCTGATGGGCCCAGCGCACAGCTAACCCAAGCTGATGGGCCCAGCGCACAGCTAACCCAAGCTGATGGGCCCAGCGCACAGCTAACCCCAGCTGATGGGCCCAGCACACAGCTAACCCCAGCTGATGGGGCCAGCACACAGCTAACCCCAGCTGATGGGGCCAGCACACAGTTAACCCCAGCTGATGGGCTCAGCACACAGCTAACCCCAGCTGATGGGCCCAGCACACAGCTAACCCCAGCTGATGGGCTCAGCACACAGCTAACCCCAGCTGATGGGCCCAGCGCACAGCTAACCCCAGCTGATGGGCCCAGCGCACAGCTAACCCCAGCTGATGGGCCCAGCGCACAGCTAACCCCAGCTGATGGGCCCAGCACACAGCTAACCCCAGCTGATGGGCCCAGCACACAGCTAACCCCAGCTGATGGGCCCAGCATACAGCTAACCCCAGCTGATGGGCCCAGCACACAGCTAACCCCAGCTGATGGGGCCAGCACACAGTTAACCCTAGCTGATGGGCCCAGCGCACAGCTAACCCCAGCTGATGGGCCCAGCACACAGCTAACCCCAGCTGATGGGCCCAGCACACAGCTAACCCCAGCTGATGGGGCCAGCACACAGTTAACCCTAGCTAATGGGCCCAGCACACAGCTAACCCCAGCTGATGGGCTCAGCACACAGCTAACCCCAGCTGATGGGCCCAGCACACAGCTAACGCCAGCTGATGGACCCAGCACACAGCTAACCCCAACTGATGGGTCCAGCACATAGCTAACCCCAACTGATGGGTCCAGCACATAGCTAACCCCAACTGATGGGTCCAGCGCACAGCTAACGCCAGCTGATGGGGCCAGCGCACAGCTAACGCCAGCTGATGGGGCCAGCACACAGCTAACCCCAGCTGATGGGCCCAGCACACAGCTAACCCCAGCTGATGGGCTCAGCACACAGCTAACCCCAGCTGATGGGCCCAGCGCACAGCTAACCCCAGCTGATGGGCCCAGCGCACAGCTAACCCCAGCTGATGGACCCAGCACACAGCTAACCCCAGCTGATGGACCCAGCGCACAGCTAACCCCAGCTGATGGACCCAGCGCACAGCTAACCCCAGCTGATGGACCCAGCGCACAGCTAACCCCAGCTGATGGACCCAGCGCACAGCTAACCCCAGCTGATGGACCCAGCGCACAGCTAACCCCAGCTGATGGACCCAGCGCACAGCTAACCCCAGCTGATGGACCCAGCGCACAGCTAACCCCAGCTGATAGGCCCAGCACACAGCTAACCCCAGCTGATGGGCCCAGCGCACAGCTAACCCCAGCTGATGGGCCCAGCGCACAGCTAACCCCAGCTGATGGGCCCAGCACACAGCTAACCCCAGCTGATGGGCCCAGCACACAGCTAACCCCAGCTGATGGGCCCAGCACACAGCTAACCCCAGCTGCCCACACTGGCTTCAGGCTGACTCGTAGAAACAGGAAGGATCCAAAACCACCGTCTTCTGTCACTGCTGCACGCTTTTTAAACGTGTGTATGTCTTTACATGCTCTTATTTAAAGGCTGAACATAGCCTACACGTTCGCTGTCGTTGGATGGTCTTTATATTCTAAATAATACATAGCCTCATGTGTTGTATTTGTTTATTGTATATTTTTTGTAATGTTGCATTATCCCACAATTCCTGAGTTGTTATACATTTAGTGTCACAGAACCCACACTGTATGAAGCCAAACTGAAATAAACCCAGCAGCTCTATTAATCACTCCTGCCACGCCTGTAAAACTGCCCTCCTAGGAATAATCTGCACTACTGGTAAAATATGAAGGGTGCTTTAGCTAACCAATCAAAACATGTTTAAAATAGCCAAAAATGTCCAGGCCAAGTTGACATGGCCTAAATATTTTGACACTGCAGGAGCGCATGGCTGAACACAAAAGACTCTGGAAAACATGTACTGTCCAGCAGTGATCAACTTTCATATAAGTCCATGTCAATCATGTCTTGTTATAGGCGTAGCATCCAAAATGATTTGAATAATGGGATTATGGTAGTACGCATTATGTTGCTGGGCAAAATATTTGATTAGCGGTTGTGAATTGGGAACTTTAATAAGGGACGTGAACACTAACTGGATAATAAACTGGAGACATATAAGGAAATATTAGACATGATCTGCTTATAACAAACCTTCTTTAGAAACTAGTACACTCATTATTTTGATTAATGAGTTCATGAGTCAGTTTGCTGAATGCTGATTTTTTAATGTTTTGCAGATTTGATGGTGACTCCCATCATTTTAATATTTCCGGTATCCACATCTCTCACATGTCTGACATTACAGCCACCAGCTTCTTAGTCCTTAGGCCAGATTGTCACAGCGAGGAACAGAGCAGAGTGGCTGTTCTGGGTCAGAATACGGGACCTGCCCACACAGAAGACTCCCTATCCAAATGGCCATAAAGGTAAAGAAAGGCTCCATTGGAAGCGTGCAGCTGACTTTAAAGTCTTTTGCAGAGCACAGAGCCTCTGAACTCCTATTCTGTCGCTTTTATCCCACAAGGGGTTATGTGTCTGTGGTGAGAGAGAGAGAGAGAGAGAGAAACACCATGGGAGCTACCCCCTATAAGGAGATCAATGTAGATTTGCAGCTGTAGATCAATACAGATCAATAAAGACAAAATATTAACTGATTGGCCCCTCACACATTTCCACTAATTCTCCATCTCTTTCACACTCCCATCTGTCTAGCAGGTTATACCTTCCCTCAGTGACATGGAATTTCTCTTTGTGCATGCATGTGTTTGTGTGTGTGTGTCTGTGTGTGTGTGTGTGTGTGTGTGTGTGTGTGTGTGTGTGTGTCCTGTTACTGGATCCAGCTCTACCTCTTCAATTATAGATCACATGAAGTCAGACACAAAGCCACTATCTTATTCATCCATAACACAACAGACTGGAAACTGCTAATATTCACTTCAGTAATACGCACTACAACATTTAGCTGTTTTGACTTCCCACTGAAAGAAACAGGGTTGACTCACAGAAATTCAGCCTAAGTAGTCCAGATTTAAATTTTGGATGGAAATCAGTACAGAAAGAAGCGTCCTTAACCTTTAAACCAAGGACTAAGCTTTTCAGGAGGGCAAGTCTCTGACAGTTTGTGAGGTCTGGAACTATGGCACACAGCTTTATAAAAAGCTAATTATGCTAGTCTCTGTAGATTTTGTAGTTCTATTCCTCACCAAGCCACCAACACCCACCCCTTGCACGCACACACAATACACACACACACACACACACACACACACACACACACACACACACACACACACTGCGGAAGGAGACAGAGGCAGACATCAGCTGAGACAAAAGCACCTAACACTGTGCTTCACAGGAGAAACACACTCTTCCCCCACACACCGCTGTCTGCCTCCCAAAGTCAAGCTCTCATTCCGGCCCACTGCAGTAAGACAGCTACGCTATCCCGGTTTCACCTCTATGAAAACAATCAAGTAGATCTAATATCCAGCTCTGCCTGCTATGGTTTATAATAAATATAAATATATATTACATATAATGGTAACTAAAACAGCGTCACTCTTCACATTACGCTACTGCCTAAAAAACGTTTATGTGAATAACTTGATAAGAAAACTTTAGCTTTAACTTGGGTGACAGCAAACCACCAGAGAAGCGGTCATGACACAGCATCTGCCACAGCACGTCCAACACATGTTTCTGGCATAGGCTACGTTCACTGCTGAAGTTCGTGCACGTCCTATCTACCTATTTAGTAAATCGATTAACAACAAAGATCAATGCAAGACATGAACGATATTTCGTGCAGGACACACAAAGCAGCGGTCACGCTCACTCAAGGTGAACGTGGTTTGGTGTACCTGAGCTGTCCATGGTGCTGTAGTCGTCTGGCCGCGCCAGGCCTGCCTTGGAGCCCAGCGATACTGCCGTCAGGCTGCCGCCAAACGAGCTCCCACTGCCGCCGCCGCCGCCGCCTCTTCCCCCGTTACTGAAGTCTCCGCGGCTATCCACCAACTGCAAAGATTCGTAGCCATCGTAACTGGTCTTTTTCTTATAGCCACCAAGGAGGCTCATGAGCACAATCGCGAATCACATAGAAATAAGGTGAATTCAAGATGGTGTGCGCATCTTTAGACGCCCGTTGCGCTGTCCTGTTCGCGTCCTCTTGTCTCAGTCGAGGAGGGAGAGCCGCATTTACTACACCGCATACACGCGCTAGCAAGACGGTCCCTGCTGAACTGACGGCTCCTTTCCGTCATCTCGCTCACTCCACACCAGTATTTACGACAGTAGGAGGCTAACGCTCGCCTGCTTCATTCTAGATCATGTAAGGCGGAACGACGTGATAGGACACCTATGATGGTGGTATGTTAAAAGTAGCCAAGCACAAGAAGAGTTTTTACTTCAAAATTAGGTAAATTTCATTTTACAGCTCCAAATAATTTGAATTAACTGGTTGATAGATAGATAGATAGATAGATAGATAGATAGATAGATAGATAGATAGATAGATAGATAGATAGATAGATAGATAGATAGATAGATAGATAGATAGATAGATAGATAGATAGACAGACAGACAGACAGACAGACAGACAGACAGACAGACAGATAAGGCAAAGAGCCTACAGCCTGTAGGATTTAAACATTTTATGTGAGGAAACCACCCTTAAATCAGACTTTTAAAAAAATCAACAACAACCAGAAACATTTAAAGCTTTGTCAGAGGACATTCTTCAGTCCAAGACCACATCTCTAGGAGAATGATTTAGCTCCGAGTTAGCTGCTTGGTGCTACGTGCTTCCGTCTTTGGCTCCAATGCTTGGCAACCACTGATTCTGCATGCTTTCTCATTCGACAGTCTGGGCCTGGGAAACTGAGAGAGGGGAAGCTGGGAACTCAGCATGTAGGAAGTGTCACAGTGAAGGCCTCCAGTAGCTGAGTGTCATTAATTACCAGCTTAATGTTCACTCTAACTCAGTCTCTTATCTTCACCATTACCAGCACAAACAATAAAATCCCCATAAGATAATAACTGCAAGGAAATAAACATGTAGGCTAAATGGTTCCGAAAACAGTTTTCTTTGAGGATAACAGAACGATTTGACAACTGTGTTTGTTATATAAGCAAATGCATATTGAACGTTGTACCTAAGCTTGCTGTAAACTAGGAGCGTATGGGTTTAATGCCCTTAGAGAGGTCTCTTTCAGTACTCAGTGCCCTGGCAGTAAGAAGCTGGCCATGGGTTAATGTAACACTGCTGTGAGGTGGCTGTTTAACACAGATCTTGTGATCTTTTTTTTTTTTACGAGGACTTTTAACTGTAAATGTCTCATATGCACCTTGATCTCACTAAGCAAAGTCCCCCCGGTTTGATCTGCGAGCTGTAATTCTAGGGTTACTAGAGCTGTAAGGCAACATCTCAGCATCTCTAGACGAAGATTTATTTTTCAGATTTAATATTGCATGAAGTATTTTAATAACAAATATTCACGCTGAAACAGTAATCTTACTTCCATTTTGTTTATCCTGATAGTCAGAGCAATATCCTGTAGGCTTTCACAAATAACACAAGCAAAATATATTGTCTCCTTAAAGACATACAATTCTAACAGCATTTAGACACTTCAGTATCTGCTTTTCCAATTTCTCTGGTTCTCTGGTAGACATGCAAGGGATGGATGTCATAACTAAGAAGGTCAACGCCAATGGTTAACCTAAACCCATAAAGATTTACATAGGCTAAGCTTAATAAGGTCACGTACCATGGCCTACATTATATGCTTTCAGATATATTACAAGATTCTCCTCTTCGTGTTCTAGCCTGATTTTTGAGTGTCAGGCCTTTTAGTGATATGCAATGTAAATAATCTGCAATAATAAATAATCTACATACTAGGCATAGACTATATAGGCTCAAAATACGCGCGCAGAGAATACAAAGCTCCACTTAAAGCTATATATATTTACAACATCCTACTATTGCTCACAGGTAACAACAATATCCATTATAGTATACTGTTGTATCTATAAGGCAAATGCGGTATACGGTATGTCAGCACAGCAAGCCTCTGTCAAGGAGGACGTGACGTTAGCTCCATGGAAACGGAGGTTCTTCCGCACGGACAATAATAGCCCATTACTGTGGGCCAACCTGCGGACTCTGCCAACATTCACCTTCACACATATTTTGTCTGAAAGAATGTGTTATGGCACGCGCAGTTGCAGAAATGCATTTTCTCCCAAACATATTCCCACATTCCTGCTTATCCCTGGTTTCCTCCAATGAAACACGGATGCAATGACGTGATTAAGTACGTTACACTTCCGTTTTCAAGGAGTTCAGGAGATACACCTCGGACTACAGTTTAGCGTGCAAATCCGTATAAAGGAAGATATGTGTACTTTAAGGACCATAATCTCGATCTGAATACCTCAACGTGTTGTCGTCTTATGTACCGCTCTTCGGCACCGTGTTACGCCAGTACCATTAAATCTACTAAAAACACCCGACATCGATAGCTAAACAGCTGATTTATTATAGGACAGTCCGTTCAGGCGTGTAATGTTAGAAAAGAGTTGGGTCTATCATAATTATTTCTCCACTAAATAAAACATTTCTTGTTAGCGATGCTCCAATTTAGTTTAAGCGTTCATGGAGGTAACAGCGCGTGTTACAGCATACTGCATTACGTTTGCAGCTGAAGGCAATTTTACCGCGTCTATCAGGACCGACTCAATCGTAATAACGGACACGACTTGTTATGTAATAGTCCGATCTGAATTGCAAAGACCGCACAATATCACCGGATGTGGACAGACGGGCTACAGAGGCACATGCCTTTATAAATACCAGTAGGTTATCACATCCTACCTTTCAGTGTGTTCATTCTCTGAGGCGCGCGGTAACTTAATCAGCTGCGTTACAGCTGATTCCAAAAACGCTGACCTTTGCTTTGTCATTCGCTGCCTGTCAAAGGTCAGATCACTCCTTCCGCCATCGGATCGTGGTGCGGTCCTAAGATGATTATCGAGCCTCTGGGTGAAAGATGGATGCTAAGCAGCATCACCGAATCAGTAGGCTACCTTTAATCACGCGCATCCACTGTCATACAAGCCGTTGCTCTTTCAATGATGTCACAGCCAGTCAACAGAAGGTTCCTAGATGGTTCAATATATTTGCATATATAATGCATAAAACATATTTTCGGATTTACATTATATTGCCAGATCTGCTTCCCAACCTGAACTATCCATATATAACTTGGGTTAGGAAATATATTGTTAAATGATTTGATTGGGATTTCACAAATCTAGATTTAATATCCCCCCTGTTGGTGACAATTACTTTTTGTTGCCAAAATAAAAACAATATTCAAGCTTAAGATGTGTCCTAATGGCTGTGCATACCCTGATAAGTGGGTGGGTGGATGGATGAATAAATTAAGCATATCTTAAATAAATCTCATTTGCATGTATGAAACAGATAAGAATGAATGATCTCATTTGGTTTACCACTAACAAGTAAGACAAGAGTAACAATGACAAACCACATCTGTTGAATGGACTGCCAAAAGAAGTGTTACAACGCTTTTGATTAATCTTTCTAATCCCTAGATGACCATGATTGTGAGCTAAGGACAAAACATGTGACCTGTAAGGACAGGGACAACAAAATGGTGAACTTCATCTTAATTTTCTTTGTAATGTAGACAATTTCCTCTTAAGTACATTAAACAGTTTTGTCAGGTTTGAGAGGGTTGCTCTCTCCACAACTACGATAAAGCAATGTGCATGGGTTTGAATGAATGAATTAATGAATATATATATATATATATATATATATATATATATATATATATATATATATATATATATATATATATATATATAATGTTATATATATATATAATGTTATATATTTCTATTTAAGAGGTATCTATAGTATGATATAGTTCTATTTAAAGAGTATGTATGATATAGTTCTATTTAAGGGGTATCTATAGTATGATAGTTCTATTTAAGGAGTATCTATAGTATGATATAGATCTATTTAAGGGGTATCTATAGTATGATATAGATCTATTTAAGGGGTATCTATAGAATGATATAGTTCTATTTAAAGAGTATCTATAGTATGATATAGTTCTATTTAAGGAGTATCTATAGTATGATATAGATCTATTTAAGGGGTATCTATAGTATGATATAGTTCTATTTAAGGGGTATCTATAGAATGATATAGTTCTATTTAAAGAGTATCTATAGTATGATATAGTTCTATTTAAGGGCGTACTAATTCTACAGAGTTAACAGAATGTTCACATTCTGTCTTCAGAACTGGACAGTGTCTTCAGAAGTGGATCAACACTGGATGATGAGGCATATGATTTGCAAGTTTGTTCATTACTTAAAACACTGAATGGGAAAAGAGGCTAATTAACAGATGTACTAACAATCTGAAGATTTGACCACCAGTGAGACCGCTACTAAAAATTAATGATATGCCACTAATGGGCATCTCTGATCGAACAGCAACTTTTACATTATAAGTCCTAAATATTGCCCTCTTATCAATTCACTCTGCTCCAATGAAATGGAACAGCAAACTCTCCAACCTTTCCCAACTATGCAAGGCAGAGACCACAAAAGTTTAGCTCAACAAAGTGTAGTTGCAGTGTGGTCAAATAATAATAATTTTAATTTCAAGTTTAATTTTAAATTTAATTTAAAAGTAATGACTTTGTCATATCTAATGTTGCTTTACAAAAGAAAAAAAAAAGAATGGGTAGTCAGTGGAACTGAAATGAAATTGGGGTTATATGAGCTGACTTTTACGGAGAAAGAAAAAAAAGGAAGTTATACAAACTGAGTTTTGCACCTGGTGAAGAGACTGTAGACTGAGAACAGAGTTATGGAGATGGGAAAAATACCTATTTTGACCAAAGTAAAGTAACCTAAATATTGGGAAAACAGTATCTACATAATTGTCCCTGAACCCAGCTACCAGACCAATTTGCAGACTGATATCAAATTTGTTACTTATGGCTCCTGTCTGCTGGAATCACAGATATTCAAAAGGAATAATGCATGAAGCATTATTATTTTAGGAACAGAAGTACCAGGGAGAGTTGGGAGAGGAACCGTCCCTACAGAGAGCTACGGAGAGAGACCAGCTTCTCCAATCCTACTTTAGTGAACTTCATAGCATTATAGCATAGCAACTTCAATTTGCAAACCCCATACATACAGAAGCTCTGCCTCACACTCCTCCTTTCTAATTGACAAACTCCAGCTCTCCAGCCTGCACAGGGCGACCCCAGGAACTAGCAGGATCTACGCACAGCCAAAACTCAGCCAACATCCACAGCCTCCACCATTTCTGAACCCAAAGCCAAGCCTGTAGCAACATCTGGACAGCCTTCCCTCTGAGGCAGAATCTTCGCACTAATAAGACTAAGAAGCTCATTTTCAATTTGACATCAAGTTGAGTCACGCCTGCAATCAAGAGCAAAACGTCCTTACGACACACGTTAAGCTGCTCAAGAGTAGAACAAACCATAAACTCTGTACAACTGACATCAGCCATAGCCAAAATATACCAGTGTTACCACAGTTCATGATGATGAGCTTCCAGACTCTGTAATCTGTTTTTTGGGACACGTTAGGTCAGTTCATCATCATATACATTGGTAAATCTCTTCTAATCTACTCTAAAGGCATGACAGAACACGTCACCCAGGGCAAAGCCATTCTGCAATCTGAGAATCAATCATGTACGAAGGCAGAAAGAGAAGTAACTTATAACTATAGTTATAGTGAATGGGCTGTTGGTGTTCAGCGTTTCCACTAGGCCAAATGGATCCTTTGTGCTGAATATGCATAGCCCTCTACTCCTCACACCCTTCTGGCGTGCACACGGGACACCAGCTACTGCTCACCCTTGGAACCAAAGTCAGGAGCACTCTGCCATGCATGAGTGGTAGCCTGCACCCATAGCTCATTACAGTTTCACCTTTGTCACTCCCGCTGTGTTCAAAGAGCTGACCCCGGTCCATTTGCTGATTTGAGCAAGTCTTGCCCATTTTGTTGACTTTGTTTTTGCCAAACAACAAAAATCTAAATAAATAAAGCATATTTTTGGAACTACTATTTGACAAGTAGAGTAATATACTAAGGGTTTTTTTGGAAAGTAATATCATTTAAGAAAAACAAGATCAAATACTTGTCTTGATTAGCTAACTTTTCTAACAAATGCCAAACAAATGTATTGCCACGTGTTGTGTTGAGCTGCAGTGGTACACAATGTGTTGCCAGTACAGTTACTGAGTGAAATAAGCTAATGCCACACTACTGATTTCTAGAAATAACATGTTTTTATTTCTTTTGAAGAAGACAGATTGAGATTTAGAATACAATGTAACAATGTATGCATTCTGTGTTCTATTACATTATGAGCTGCAATTTCTACAGCAGCCAACATTTCACAACCTTAGGTTTTTATATGTGTACTCAGACAGAGAGAGAGAGATTTTCATGAAAGATTATTTTCAAAAACACTACTGACCTATTTTATTGCTATTCACAATTCAAACACATCACAGATTTTACAGTATGTGGCGTTTGACAGACAGTTGTCATTTGGTAGCATAGCATAGATTCAATACAATTAAGGTGTCCTGTAACTGTAACAGTTCTGTAGGCCTGAGCCCGGTGAGCCCTGATCTCCAATAGTCCAAACATACAAAGCTTTCAGCACTAATCATATCTTACACTCCGATTACAATCTCCTGAGACAAATGCATACACAGCATTATCAACTGTAAATGCACTCAGTAACTAGCGTTCACATAGGCACTCTGATGTGGGAAAAATCCACTGTATAGTAAGGAAAGCCAGCTTAATCCACAGACACATATTACACATCAGGGGATCTGTGACAATTCTAGGAAATCGTGTGTATAGTCATTGTTCTGCAGCAGGATGTAATTCCAGAAGACCTTTTCATTACCTACATCGTGATTTCATGTATAATTGCTAATATACTGCAAGGGTATGTTAATTGGAATTTTGCACTTAATTTAACTTGTGAACATCTTTGTGTGAATTTCCTTTTTTTTTTAAACTATGTTACTACAAAAGAGTGACCAGCATTTCTTTGGTATGTTCTTCTCTGCACCTGCACATGACCGTACAAGAGCATGTCCACATCTCAGCTGCTTCCTCCTCCACTCTACTGCATCCTCTTCATAAAATAAGGAACGTCTGGACTGTTGTAGCCGAGTAGTGACGGTGCAGGTGAGGTGAACCATGGCTGTGCTGCCATTTACACAGTAATCCGCTGCCTCAGTTGGTCGAAGCCTTCTGTGCATCCGACTGGTCTGTGCGGATCTTATTGGAGAGAAGTGAGCTGATGTTGGGCCAGATCCGGTCCGTGTCTGTATCTGAGAATGTGTGCAAGATGCCCTTGGTCCTTCAAATGGACATTATAGAGGTAATTACTATTCACAATCTAAAGACATTGTACATTTACATTTAATTTCTATTTTCGTTAAAATGATAATGAATCAAATTGAAGCACTGCATGTTCCAGTGTAATGACAGCATACAGTAAAAATATCCAACAATGTTAATTTTTACACATATTATAATGTCACATATAAAACAGAAACTACAAAAGTATTCAATCTGCTAAATGTTCAAGAACAAACATAGAAACTGAAATAACTCCATAACAAATAATCTGTACTGAAAGAAGACAGCACAGTGACAATAATTCATGATCATGAAAAAATGAACTTAATTCCTCCCCCTTTCAATATAATCTCTATAGCACTGCAGCAGTACTCACTTTCTATATTGCATAGTGTATGCATTAGGTTTGCTGGGCCGATCCTCTCACAGTACCTCACTGGTTTCAATAGGGAATAGATCCAAGCCACACCTCTCCTTAGAATGTAACACATGTACTCACCAACCCTCAACAATCCAGTCTAGCACCAACCTGCCAAGCTCAGCCTATCAATGCTCGACTTGTGAAATTGTGCTCAACTGACTTTATGCCACAGTTAATCTGGTCTCAGATTAACTCTGTAAAAGTCAAACACTCGCTATTTCACTAAACATTATCTGTAAGAGTGGCAGTCTTCAAATCACCATAGAAACTGCAGAGTTCTGAATTACAGGCGAACTGGATTAGTATGGACTCTGAGAAGATCTCTTTCTGAGGACCGTTCATAAAACCCTACAGCGATTAACTCCAAAACTTTGTATATCCAAAGTTTCACCAATAGTCACAGCGATGAAAGGAGTGGTGTGTATGCTCACAATTCCTGAAGCTTAACATACACCATTTATATTAATTGGTCACATTCCTGGCAACACCAGCAGAGAAAGATACACGAAGCCCTTTCGCTTGCCACAGCTGTTACGGACACCACCGTCACCTATGGACCTGCTGGTCTGGCATTCGTCCAGCTATGTAGTCTTACAACTATTTCCTTATTTTTAAAAAATAGGTGACAATTGACTCTTACCTTTAGTAGTACTAATGGCTCAAAGGTATTTAAACCATGCATCATGTTGGAGATACTAGGTAAACATCCTGCTTACTCCTACAGCACACGGCTGCGCTGACTTGGCATTAAATATTGAAATGTTAACTAGGGAAAGTGTTTTATTGAAGGTTGGTTGGGAGGATGACATTCATATGAAGGCTGTCACTGGATCTTTTCCCATCACTGGCCATGTGCAGGTGCTCTGTAGCCGAGCCCCTCAGTAGACACACAGGAAAATGCTAAGTCCCTTACGCCACCATGCGACATTTTACTGCATTGCTTAGTAATGGGAGTTAAAGACCACAACCCCCACCTATAACAAATATCTGTGAATATCTCATGCCTAGCTGTAGGGAGCTTGCTAAGCCCTCAGACACACACTCCAGGAGGTGTTCACTTACTTATATAAATCTATGACTGGCTTGGCCACATCTTTGTAGTGCCTCAGTCTGGCAACAAGAGCCTCTGGTCTGTCATCTTCATGCTGTATCAGTGGCTCCCCACTGATATCATCCAGTCCCTGCGTAAAACCATCATCATCATCATCATCATCACTTTGTCATCCCATGCTAAATTTACTGGAGTTAAAAAAATTAAATGCAACAAGTACACAAAGTATATAAAGAATGATACATTAGACAAACAGAGAATAGGTAGTTGTGAAGAAAGGGTTTTCACTTCCCTCTTCTGATTACAGTCCCCTCTGAAACATGCACACACAGCATTAACTGTAAATGCACTCAGCAACTAGCATTCACGTTCTTAATTCTGTGAACATCCATTTGCTTATACAACACCTCAGGAGCCAAATTCAATCAAAACATGGAGTGCTTGGAACAGTGCCAACACCAAAAGCTTCTAAAGACACCAACTAAAATGCATATTTTGCTATCGCTACCAATTCAGCAATTTATAGCTACTCCTTGTATCATTGGTTCATAAAACACAGCATCCTATCCTTCCTGGCTCTGCAGTAGGTCATCCGAGGACATGGAAGCAGGGGGCGTGTACCTGTACGCGAGGAGGGTTGAAGCACATGTTGTAGACCCTCCCACTGGCCGGGTGGATCCAGCGATGTCTAAGCCTTTCCTTCAGCGTCTCTAGGGGGATGTTGAGACTAATGACCACGTCCAGCTCGCAGGCATGGTTCAGGGCTTCAGCCTGCGCCAGGGTCCGCGGGAAACCTGGGGCAGGCGCAAACACACAGCACTTCACTTAAAGTGTTTAAAACACACTCATTTTGGTCTTCAAAAACATTTTAACTTGGCCATGCTGTCTGGTAATTACCAATGCTAAAAATATAAAGTGATTTAAATACATAGAACTAGTAGCATTATTGTGCCACTTTCTGTGACATTTTGGTGTGGTTTGTAAATGAGTAACCACTAATGTCTTTTAGTTTAGATATACCAAAATACTAAGGTCCTTATATTCCAGAAAAAAATGTAGTCTTACTGAGTCTACTGTTTAAGAGTAACCCATTGTTTAAAAACCTTGACATGGAGCTGGCTGGAACTCAGCTTGTTTTTAGGTCAGACGACACTTAATCACTAAGCGTTTTAGGATCATTTTATCAATTTAACTGGAGAGACCAATTTTTTACCCAAAAGTAGAAGTGTTCACTTGATTGAGAAGAATCAATATAAAATGTCTGATACTTTTTTATGTTGCAATATATTGGTATTTTGAAAATACACTGTAACTGGTCTTTGAAGAGTAACAGTATAGTTTCCTATAATTATAGTTTTTCTATAATTATATAGAATTCCTAAAACCACTTAAAATACAGTGGTGGGATATTTTTATGCACTTGTTAAGTATTATTAAAAGCACTTATTCTGAATGGTGGTCCTCTAATCCACACATTCAACATTAACACGCGTGAGGAAGGAAATGGGAATCTAACATCTTTCTGTCCCAGAATGCAGCTGAGAAATTCTCGTTTTACCTCTAGCTGCAGACAGATGTCACAGCCATGTTTACATGTTTTAATGGAGAATGTCTTTTGAGCTCTTTCCAAAGTACATCAAAAGAAGGGGAAAAAACAATGTAGTTAAAACACTAATGATAGTTTTTTTGGCAACGGTACTGAAGTAGCAATTGTGTGAGGTAGTCTGACTCATGCACCACTATGCTCTACCTCTTTCTGTCTAGTAACAGCTCGGCTAGACAAGTCACTGTAGCAGGAACCAGAACACATTTGGAGCTGGTGGATCAGTTCCACTGTGGGCTCAGCAAATGCAGATTTTCTCCTTCCTCTTATCACTGCTGTTCTGCCCTTGAGCAAATTGCTTAACCAGGGTTGCCGCTGCACCACACGGCTGTCACTTCTATCCTGAAATAGCAGTGTTGCTAAAGTGCATGCGGCTTGAGCAAGAGAACACAAATGCGAGAATGAAAGGCATACTCATCCAATTTGTAGCATAGCATTTTTTGTTTGTTTGTTATCTTGTATTCATGCTAAATATACACAATGTTAAACAGGCTTGAATGTCAACAAGCAGCAAAACGTACCCTGAGGATCTACTGGAACCCAAAAGTTGGCAAAATAAATAATGTGCATGCTCCTCCATGTTCAAGCATGCGTGATGGATGCCAGCAAAATGTGCAGGAGTAACTGATGGGGAGTAAGTGTGTACCGTACCATCCAAAAGCCAGCTGTGTCGGGTCATCTCCTCCAATCGGGGAAGCAGCAAACGGGTCATGACGTGGTCCGGCACGAGCAGGCCTTTCTCTATGTACGTTTTAGCCAAGACTCCAGCTTCTGAATCAGGGGGGAATACCAACTGAACAACAGCTCTCAAGAGAAGATTACCCTGATTAAAACTATTTACATTATTGGAGAAGTGGTAGCAAAACTGCAGTGATCTGTAATCGGGAAACATGGAACATACACAGTACAGTAGCAATGTGGCATTGTAGCATAGAAATGTTTGTTGACGTTTTGCCAATTTGATATAAAGGCACTTATACAACTTTTAAAACATCAACTCGATTTGATCGGAGAGACGAGGAAAGATTAATACAAGATTTTATCTGATACAAAGCTAATGTCAAAACCTAACCTTGAACGCATGCCAATAAAACTTGGAATCGGAATAACGTATCTTCCTTGCAAAATCGCATGTCGTAAGGGAATAAAACAAGTAATGACTTCCTTCTCTTGGAACAAAAATGACAAAAATGCGCCGTACTGCAAAAAATGGCTTTTAAATTGCGTTTACCTCGCATGAACTCCCTAACGCAAAGACTTCCTGAAGGCTTTCCCACCTCCACAAACTTGCGGACGTACAACGATTTCGACGAAAGCGTCGGTTATCAAACAGACGACTCACCAGTGTTTGCAGTAATGTTCTCCCGGAGAAAGTCGCCGCTGGACAGATGTTGTAGGCCGAAACTCTGCGCTATTCTTTCCGAGATCGTCCCCTTCCCCGAGCCTGGCGGACCCATTATAACGGCTCGGAATAATTTTGACATTTCCTTTGAAAATGATGCATTTACAGTGAAAAAAGTAAGATGCGTTTATCCATAGAACACGTACTGTTCAACGTTACATTATGATGGAAAAACGTTTAAAATGTTGTAACTTCGCAACTTTACAAACAGGATTTGAGGCATTAGTAAAATAAAGAGGACAAAGAGCGACAGGAATGTTGATATAGGAAGCAGCAGAAAGACTCTCCTCACCTGATAGCCCCCTCTTGTAGTGGATGGTGCCTTTTCGCTGTAAAACGTATATGTTTTACTGTTAGGCTAAAGTATTATAGTTGCCCTCCACCCACTTCTACATTTAGATGGGGGCTCTGCAAATGAATGAGCGAGAAATCCCAACGCCCTATTACTTAACGCCTCCCAGTACATCGCACTGAGCGGAAAAAAACGCAAGTTGCTGGTGCGCACGAAGCAAGATGGAATAATGAGGCGCGCACAGGATCATGGGTGTTGTAGTATTCATCACAAACGATCTAGAGTATAAACTTCAGCTACGTGCAGGCACTCGCTTGAGACCCCTCAAGGAATGCAATATAACAACGTGCTACACGTGAAAAACAAATTAAGATATTTAAGGGAAACCCATGAAGTCTTTGACGTGTAGAAAATTAATAAATTACGAAATTTATTAATTTTACGAATTATAAAATTGACTATCTTAAAAGGGGAATACGTGCAAGGACGCACCTGCATTTACGATTGCATTACGCAGTTTTGTTACTTTATTATTGCGGGCAAGACTCGATGCAGTGGTATGGTATGGCACAACGCAATAAAACCCATTGATGTAGTAATACAGTAAATGGGATACCAAAGTGATTTACAACAGTTTCCCAGGTGACAAATCTTCAAATGCCTAATTTATCCCAAGGTTATCTACTTTGCAGTGTTGGATGAATGAGTGGGTTAAGAGCACACTTGTTGACAGTGGTGTAGGTCTAAAACGACCCAAACGCAGCTGTGGCGTTCACAGGTCCTCCACACACGGCGTACGTCAACTCCGCTCTCAGCTATATCGCCACGCCAATAATTTACTTCTTAGGAGCCTTACGGTGGCGTCAGAGCATAATAGATGTGCGCTCAACACACCTCGGCCGTGCACTGTTGACAACATTTGTGAGGTAGGCTCGTTTCTTCTGCCTTCTGCAAGACAATGAGTTATTCTTCAAAGACGCACGGCTGCACTTGGAGCGCCAGGACCCGGAAGCCTGTTATTTTATTTGTCACATGGCTTTGAGATTTCAATATCAACAAAAAATGGCGACAATCACGTTGTTCGATGTGAGCTTGCTGCGTCATTAAAGATATTCACGTAAACACAAGAGTGAAATGTGGAAAAACGTGGTAAGTATCTTGACAATTTATAAAATATAAATTATAGCTAACTAATATAGCGATATTGTGTAATATTTTGTGCTGTATATACGTGGTGTTTATTTTTGACATGAGGGGTGTGCGCGCTGCTGGGCGTTAGCGCACATTGTACTGTACAAATAAGACTACTTATAACACGCAGAAAGCTGCTCTTTCACTAAAGCCTAGCATGTGGGTTGATGCTTATCGTGTTTTGCAAACCATTTGAGACACTTTCACAATTGTAACTCAAACGTTTAAAAGTATATTCGTATTACATGTATAATTTATTATAGTGCACTGACCTCACGATACATGGCATTCCAGCGTGCTTTTAGTCTAACGTAGTTGCAGAGTCGAACAACAAGACACAGCCTGCACTAGTTTACACAAGTGGCACGTTTTTCAACAGAACCACCAGGCTACTTTAATACCTACTAACGTGTGCTTTAAATATGTTTGCGTCGATCGGTATTAAGACTTCATACTTCATAAAAATTAATGAGGCGCATCAAAGTGCTAATTAGGATTCTGAATAATTTTTTTGCCCAATTGTTTTAGTGTTGCGCAGATGTGATGTTAGATCATTTTGGCAGGCGTTCTCACTGTCCTGTGACGGCAAACACGGTGGCTGATGGAGTTGTTTACAAGAAGAGATTTGCACGGAGGGCGGGGAGGATCTGGGAGGAGTGGAGCTGAGCGCCATACGCCACTGGACTCCCAGAGAGGAACTGAACACTGAGGGTGGAGCTCCAGCAATAATAACAAGTTTGACGTAAGGTGGATGGTTGGTATTAATTATTGAGTGGCTTATTGGGTCTGTGCTTTCCAAAAAAACATAACGCGTTGTTACTCTTAAGAAAGGTACGGCTAAGCTATGTTACTTAACAACGAATAAATAAAAAATACTTATTTCGTGCTTTTTTATTTTGTGTTAAGCTTTTTATCTGATTAAGTAGACTGAATGAGTAATAATCTTTTGATGATCGCAAAGGAATTTAATCCATAATTATCTAATGACAACATCTTAGTATGTGTAGCATGGTAATACATGTATATAATTATTTATATAATTACAATGCGTTTTCATTTTTTGCTTTTGTTTTCAAAATACAAGCACAGTGTTCTAAAGTATTGTAAATGCTGTTTTAAAGTTTTCTTTCTTCAGTTTCTTCTTCTTAGTAACACCTTTATAATAGTTACCTCACTTGTTTCACAAATCAATCAGATGATTCCTACAGTAAGGTGACTGTCACTGATGTTTACAATATGTCTAAAGGCAAGATGTCAGAAAGAGAGGTTGGACGGAACAGTACTGGTTCTCTTCACGCTGCTCGATGTGACAGGCTGCCCTGGTTCAGTTATCACAGTGCTGATGCTGTCCGTCTTAAAGGTACAGTACTGTGATAACTGAAGGATGGCAGCCATCTTGACTTCAGGGACAAACGAAGAAACTATAGATGTCTTCTTGCATTCGAGTCAATTTATATACAGCCTACCAAATGATAGAATGTGTTTCTCTCTGTCAAGGTTTGTATCTTAACAAATAAACAATACACTTCCCAGGATTACTTTCTTTTATAAGCAATCATTCGTTTTTTTTAAATTTGTTAAAATTTTGTTATTTATCGACATCATCTGTCGAGTGTGTGTCTCTGTGTATAAAACATGTTTAGAAAGTGTTCCTTATATTTCTTAAATTCATATATTTATTAAAAATAATTACATAAACTTTTTATGCAACCTGTTGCATTGTAAAAATCTCTCTATTTGGGACAATAAAGAAATATGGAAATCCCTTCTATCTTAGATATCCCCTACACTGAGTCATCTGTACATTCTAGATCTCTTTCATATGGTGCATTCCTTCGAGTTATCAAATTAGTTTGGAAGCAAATATGCCTAATATGTCCTTTTTAATGATTTAAAAAAGATTTGAGGGGCCCTGTCTGATGTTATTGGAATTATTTAATGTCAAGCTAGATTCACTTCCGTCGTTTTCCTCTTCTCATTTCTAGTGTATTATTGGACGTCCTAATGATATACATACATGCATGTGGTTTAACTTTGTTTCAAAATCCTAATTTGAAACACAAAAATATTCCTTTAATCATGACATTTGTCCACTCTCTCGTTCCTATATTTAGCCTCTTACTCATCTAACGTCAGAAGTTTCTAGTTGGACTTTAGACTTTAGATCTCTATGCATTATTGTATCACATTACCTAAAAGACATTGCATTTAACATCAATTACCTCATCTCATTAATGTTGTGTTCAATAAGTCATATTTATACTTTTGACTCATTAATGATGAAATTAGATTGTGTAATATTAACTAATATAAGACAGCAGTTACAGCAAGTTTTTTTTTTCTTGAGGCGAGCCACAATGTTTCTGAGTGCCGATATTAGGCTGCTTCTGATGGGAATAGCTACAGTCTCTACATGGTTCAAATCAATATATTATTGATCTCTGCCAGAGTCCCTGAGTGCTCTGTCACATCAGCCTTCTTGTGAAACTGCAGCCCACATTTTCTGGCAACTCATCGGATTGTGAGGACGGGAAGTCCCTCCCTTTCAGGGCAGGCTAAGCCTCTTGGTCTTAAAGACCTTCAAAGTATGTTCCTCCATCATCACAACACAATGTTAGACATTGCGGTGTAGGGTCTTAGAATGCGAAACTAATTGTTCAGCCAAGAGATTATGAAATAGTAGGGGAAATGTATATTTAGATTAGCTCAAATCAATACCGTTTTGTACTCTTAGTACTAAGACAAGGCTGTTCACTATCTGAACTGTAACTGAACAATTCCCACTTGTATTAATAACTAAATATGATTTAGTAATCTTATCTAGGCAGATGATGGCTGAAATTTGTTAGAATAAGTGAAAAAATTACAAAAGCAAAATAAGTCATTGTAATTGCAGCTTGTTCTAGATCTTGTTCTAGCTAAAAGACCACACATTAATGGAGACGCATAATAACTATAGCCTATATTTATTTGATTCTAGTGACGAACATAAAATCGTAAATTACTGCATGGTTCTTAGGCAATGATTAATGATGTCTAAAACAATGGTGCAATATGTTATTATTATACATTTTCTATCAATTTGTTAATGTGTAATAAGAAGGCTTTCTTTCTGTTTGGAGTCTGAGCTATCCTCTTGAATCGCACTGAAATATGAGCGATTCATTTATTGCCATTTAGTGCCATAAAACAGTGCCTGACCCATAGCAAGCTCTATGGATCTGCAATGGAGCTATACGCCTCCTAAGAGTTAACACAATTGGTAACCCCGTTGATTGAAGAGTAGAGCAGCCAATAGACGCCAAGCAACACAGCTGTCGGCAACGCCTTATTTTCGGGAATCTTTAGAAGCTTGACAGAGAAAGGTTAGACAGCTTGACTGTGTGGTGATCAAGTCCGCCGTTAATATATGTAACGCTAAGTCGGTTATGAGATTAGTTCCACAGAAAAAAAACTCCACGCTGTCTTGGTGTGACGTTAATACCATCTACTTGTAAGAAAGAAAAAACAAAGAAAAACCAAGAAGGTTTTATTTTTAACTTCAATCACTTGTGATGATCAAAAAACAGCGGAAGTAACTTAGCTTGGCGAGGTAAGAAGGAGAAAGCTTTTCTCTCGCCTTATGTGGCCAGCTCGGCGTACTTAATGACTAGGATGTCCGTTTCACTTGTGTTTAGTTGAACTAGGATACAAACGATTACAGACCTGCGGGGAAACAGTCGACCAGACTACATGTAGTAACAACAGAATATATGTCTATGCAGCTGGTTCGCTTGTTTTTATTCCTCCATTTTTTAACTAGGTCAGCTAACTAAGCTATCGAAGTCTTGTACGTTATCTACAGTTTCCATTAAGCTGGCTGTAAATATTCTAAACCGCGAACCAGTAACAGTTTAAACCCAGTTAAATATACAGTCATGTGCATTTAAGCCTTTCAACAGTGTAAGTTGTCGGACACTTTCAGTTGAACGTCAGTGTGACAATATCAACAAACGTGCTACATTGTCCACGATTTCTGACTAAGTAGTTCTGCGTAAGGGATTAACTGATTCCTTGATTTTACATACATGATTTTAGATACTTGATATATATACATTCCTTTAATAAATTGTATGTTAAATAACGGAAATAAGTGGTCATCGATAATGATGGATGTTTTTTCTCAAAGTCTTCTATGCGCTGCCTTCTTAAACATAACTAGCTACTGTCGTGGCTTTTAAGTACAATAATATCCGATTAAATGGCACTCTTCCATTTAACCGTTCGCCATCATTCCTCTTTCTTAAAAAAGCTTTTCCATTGAGAAGATTGAAATATGTGGTATTAGTAATTATCCGTAATTTATAAATTCTTCATCCAACAATTATTATTTATTGGACGAAAGATCGACAATTTAGACATGTTGGCCATCTTGCATAATTTGTAAGATAAGTAATAATGATTAGGAAGCTGAGAAGCTATTTAAACTTTATGAATTTACTTATAATTTCAGATAGATGCATCATGAAGCAGTTTATAGAATTCAGGTCTAAGTCAGAAGTATCTGGAATATACTTGTTAGTGGCTCTAATCCTGTGCTGCAAAGAGGGCAGATATCTTTTTTTAGTTGACAATCTCTCTCGACAGACATTTGATAATATAGTTTCAGAAACCGGCAAAAGCCCCCCACTGGTTTCAGCCAGGGTGTGTACCTTAATCTGGCTGTGTATGGTATTGTTGAGACTCCACTAACACAATTTTGAAGTGTAGTGTTTTTTTATAAATATATATTTACAAGTGGTTATACTTTTTGTTATTAGGCATGTGTTAAATAACACATGCATTGTTTACATGTATTTTGTCAGATCTGTAGAAAGGTTGTGGTCCTCCATAGGAAAAAACAAAGTAAATAGGAATGAGAAATAGCTTCTAATGTTAATGAAAAGGTGTTAAAAAAAAGAAACTGCATTGAGTTCCATCAGAAGTTATCAGGGCCCTGTAAACAGGATGGCTTTTAGGTCGCTTTACGGACTTGAATGTATGTGTGAATCACTCTGCCACTTGTCAACCAGCAGAACACAAGGTTACAAGGTTTGAGCAGCGAAAGAACTATCGCAGTTTACTTTAGCGGCGGGCTGCGTTTTGACGCAGACAGGAAACGAGGCTCTAGAACAATGGTGACATAAATGATACTCAAGTTAGTGCTGGATGGCAGAGGAATGTCATGATCATTTCTCAGAGTATGGAGGCTAGTTAGAAGTTAAGACTTTAAACTACTCGTAGAGCGTCTGCAATAGAAAGATGCAGTAAGTCAATGAGAGGAGCTAGCACACATAATTTGACCTGTTTTTATAGTGTGATAGTGTTACTTGTCTATTGTAATACCAAGTTTGTGTACGTAAGCTATGAGGTAGAAGAAAACGGGGGATTTGGGAGATGATGTCACCTGACGTGCAAGAGACTAAAAATAAATGAATAATTTACAGGCTATGACAAATTAACGAAAACAAACACGTTTCAATCAATTAACAACATTATTGGCAATAATAATGTTATTTTGTTAGTACGACAGCAGTAAGAATTTTTAGAGTGTTTTAAAATCCTCATATGTGCTCCTGTGACTGCATTGCAATGAATGGATTATGCATTAATGTTGTTGTGTTGCTTAGCAACAAAAGCTCTGCTTTGGATCTTCCCTAAAACATCCTTAGCTGTGATCAAAATTGTTGTAATTCACTGCTTCTCCTGGCTTTTGATTCAGATTTCTAGGAAAGAACCACTCCTTTTATAATTACTGACCATCTCCGTTATTATTGTGGTAATTGTAGCATCCTCATATCACTCCTTATGTAAAAATCAGTTGGTGTTTACAGGCTTCCAATAACACTGATCAGCAACGATTTTGCTTTATGCAACAAACAAACCATTTTATTATGTATTTTTACATACTGAATCCAAATATGTGTTATGTAGATTCCCATATAAAGAGAAGAGGAGCGCTGTGGAAGATCACATGCTCAGACGTGAAGCTTTTGCATCACACACAGTCTCCTCACTTGTCAACCGCCTCTTTTCAACATAACTTTCATGCCTTTCATTTGAAAGTTTGCATGCACAGTAGACCCTGGCCATGCAGAAACCCATGAGTCCGAGCCCCGTCAGTCCGAGCCCCGTCAGTCCGAGCCCTTTCAGTCTCAGCCCCTGCCTGCATCTGTCTTCGTCTCTGTTGCAGTGTGTCTGGATGCCAAAGCTAGCGGTCATGGAGCTGGGCAGGCAACTGTGTGGGAAGATGAGGAAGCAGAAGAAGACTGAGCTGACCGTCCCAGCTGTCATGAAAGGCCTGGAGATTCACTTCTACCTGCCCGACACCCACCAGCTCGAGTACTTTAAGGACAACCACACTGCCGAGGACCTGTGTATCGAGGCTGCCAAGAGATGCCGTATGTACACACACACACACACACACACACACACACACACACACACACACACACACACACACACACACACGGAGAGGCAGCGCTCCTGTCTTACATCACATCCATCTTCTATGGTTGTATTTTTAGTGTGTCAGTCAAGAATCGCTCTGTTACTGTATCTGCTGCGTTGTACCACAGACAATTTGTTTGCTGGGCAGATAGTCAATGGATTTTGTAATTATAGGCTACGTGGTTAAGTTTGTATCATGATTAAGTGTGTAGTTCCCAAAAAAACAACAACCCAAAAATCCCGCAGTATAGATAAGTGAATGTAACACTAATATCTCAACATGTTTTTACCATAGAAAAGGTGAAAATCAAATACATACTAATGCAGACTGTGGGTGGACATTCTGAAACTTAAAATAGCTGATGTGACATCTTTTATTTTATAATTGCATGAAAGATTTTCAAACTTTAACTCTTCTACTTCAGCACTTCCTCAATGTAGTTTGTATGACCTCTAATCTGTTGTTGAAAAGAACATTGTGTTTAAGGACTTTTACAAATTAAAGTATCGGTCAGAATTTGAAATAGTTGGTTCTAAGGGAGAATTTGGTGGAGTTCTCCATTTGTGGTGTTTCAGTTTGTGGTATTATGGGCAGGGAATTGGCTGCCTTGGAGGATCAGTTCGAGTTTGGAGAAGTATAAATTTTACTGCTAAACGCTTAACTTTTTAATAAAAAGGCTAGATAGGAAATCCAAGCAATGCTCAGACCACTATCACTGAGCTAAGTATTAATCTTAAGTGACTTCAGCAAGTTCATATTGCTATCATCTTCATCTTGGGAGTATATTGGTATTCACCTGACTTGTACCAGACTTCAATTCATACATGCGTATGTTCTTATGTACATACAAAACCTTTCAGCCAAGTGTCAATACTTTGGGATCCAGTGTGAGCCGACCCACATCCTCTGCTGCGGTGTCTTCCTGCTGAGCCGAGCAGTTCCGTTGCCCCTACCCTGTGTCTTGGCTCAGTGCCAGGGGTCGGATGGGACAAAAGACTTTTCTGATTGCCTGTGAAACCTAAATTTCAATCAGCATGATATAATGTAGACATAAACTGCATAACTGCATAACCCCCCCCCCCCCCCCCCCAATTTATGATAAATTTTGCAGCATGCGGTGTAGTTTTGTTCGGCTAACTAGAAGAACATTGACATTGACATGGACATTGTTGTACACAATTTGTTTGGAAGGAAGGAGTTCCAGACAAAGTTTGAGTCAATCGGGACTCCGTAAACTCATTACAACAAGTCTGTCTGTCTGTCTGGGAAGCAGCAAGGAATTATTTTCTTTTGCACATGTCGTTCATCAGTGTTTTTGAGGGTAAATACACGTGGGTGACGGGGAGGTGCTTTGACATCAGGTGATCGTCAGTCACTCCCAGCTGGTGCTGAACCTTCACGGTCACCCTGGTGTGCTTCTGGTGTGCAGTCTGTAGGCCTAAACTGTGCTTTGAACATTGGGTTCATAAATGACCACTTAAAATGACAGCAAAATAAAACGTGTATTTAATATTGTATGTATTTAATATTTTTTGCAAAACCTGAAATCAAGCAGTGCTGTGACTAGATTTGTTCTACACCACTGGATGGGTGTGGGAATTTTATATACAAAACTATAGAAAAAATAGTTTAGGTGTATTAAGTGCTTTAGGTGTAAAACTTTTGCATGATTCTGTCATTGGAAAATGGTGAGTGTAGATGGATTTAGTGCTGTTTAAAGGTCTTAGTTATGGTCCCTGCTGATTTCTCTAGATTATGTGCATTAAGGAAAGTAATAGCCATTGGTTGGCTTTGCACTCTGGGAGTCGGTGGTCCCAACCTGAGTCTGCTCACGCACTGTTAAATGTGTTTACAGCTATGTTAATGTTGCCGGTCGGCGTCAAGAGGTTCATTTTTATTATGCTGTTACGCGTGTTCTTATATCTGAGGCCTTTTGTTGTGTTTTGTTTTGTGACGTGCTGCCCTGTTTGTGACACATGCATTAAAGGCAGGGACACATTTGCATATGGAAACTCATCATGCAAATTCAGAGCTATAAACTGGAACTGTAAACTATGCTGAAAGTAGTCATGTAAAACAGTTATTGTGTACAAACAACACGGTCCTGGGAGCGCCGCTGTTTCTTCTGGGCGTGTGGCAGGAAGTGCACAGTGAGCCTCCTCCCCCAGAACTCCGTGTGGAATGGAACACGCTTGTCTTTTTGGCGCACAATCAATATTTAGACACAAAATGGCTGCTGGGTTTTGATGTCAGGCGCAGTGTTTCCCCTAAGCTGTGCTGTGGCCATGAGTTGGACCGGCCAGCGCGAGAGGAAGGGGAAGCACTTGCAAAACTCAAACTCAGAGAACTGTGATGTACGCAAGGCCATGGATTGATTCGTATTAGACCCTTTTGTACTTCTGGGTGGAAAGTGGTGGAAATGAAGAGAGAAGAGAAACGATGTGGAAACCGAGACATGATGTTGAAACAGTCCTCTGGAGTCTGCTCATTCACCCGTGATGAGTGGTTGAGACAGTGCTTTTGAATGACAAGTGGACCATTCGTAATATTACTGCTCACATGTGTGGTGAACCCTTGTGTACAGCATTTATCTCAGGACACATCTTTGTACTTGTTAGAACAAAGTAACTAACGTTTGCACCCAATGAAGCAGCGTAACGTTCAGGATTTTAACGTATTTCATTTGATGCAGTTCGAGCCTGTGTGTATGTGTGTATGTATGTGTGTGTGTGTGTGTGTGTGTGTGGATTTAGTCTAAATCACCACTTTAACAGACCTTTCACATAATTTTACTTTGTTATTGCAGATTATTGCACATGCCCATTAATAATCACATCCTATCACTGTTCCAGGTATTTCACCCCTGTGCCACAATCTGTTTGCACTGTATGAAGAAAGTCAGAACCTCTGGTATGCACCCAATCACATATTCAAGGTCACTGAAGACACCAGCCTGAAGCTCCACTACAGAATGAGGTAAGAGATTTTATTATTACTAAGTTGAGGTTAGAAGACCATGTTCATGGGTCTATGGATTATGGATTTTGGCTTATTCAGGAATGTCCTCTATTGGATTTCTTACATGTGACTACTTGTACTACTCCCTTTAAATATGTAATGCATGGAAATATAAATATTTGACGAATGTAGCCTCAAATAAAGAATAAAAAACTTATGCATGAAATTAAATGTCTACTGGATATTGAACAGTGTCATTTGCAAGTGCTAAAGGACGTAAAAGCAAACTGCTGCTAGAGAAGTGACAGATTTATTGAAACGGGAGCAAACATGACTGAGAGGCTGTTGCAAGACATTGCACTTTGGTGCCAGCCAACGTGATTCTCAGGGAAAAAATGTACACATGCTGATGAAATGTTTGCTTATCATAGCCCTTGATTTCCACATCCAAGCCCTCACCATTCCTGTGTTAACCGCTCTTTGGGAGACAGAGTTGCGGACTGTTGCCAGTCCTGCTGTTTATCGTCTGTTGTGACAAATTGTTGCTGTGGGTTAAAAGTGTTCTTTTGTGAATTCCCTAAAATGTAAAAATAACAAATGCGCCTTGCACATTATCATCTTGAAAAGAACTGACGTTGATTTCTTTTATGTGCTACTTTTGATGGGTTTTTAATTTTTGTTTTTACCAAGACATCCCTTTTCTTCATTATCCGTGTTATTTTAATACATTTCATGTATTCTCATGGAAAATAGTAACATTAGGATAAATAGAGCCCAGACCTGGTGCATCACCACAGAAATGGTGTGGTGGAGAGTTGTTGTGAGGGTCGTTGCTGTCTGGATACATATGGAAGCTGGTTTGCTTCATTAGAAGAGTAAACCATGAGGAGACTAGTTTAGACTGGCCAACACCGAATTTGCAAAAGCCTCCAATCAAAATAAGATGCTATTCTGAAGAAGAGGCTATTCTGAAATATTCATATTCACAGTCGTTCATTTGTGTTTTTTTAATCAAACCATTGTTCAACCGAAGAGCAGTGAGATTAGATCATTCTTGCTTGATATTTTGTTGAGAGATAAAGGAGGCCCATGTCCCGTGTTTGTAAGAGGGCCCTGATTTATGAGGTATTGTTAAAACATGTGAAATAGCTCTCTAATACAAACACTAACACTACTTTTATTACCAAAGGATGCCCATTGAGATAATGTGCATAAGAAGGTCTTATGCACATTATATTTGTGCACATCATATTTGTGCTAAACAATTAATGAATTGTAAAAGATTACACCAGTACCATTGTACTGAAGTTATACTTTTGCATATCTTTCAGAATGTGATTTTATACCTTACAGATGTCCCCAAATTCCAGTGAACTATTTGCACACGTTTTAGTCATGCCTATATTGTCTCTGCACTGGTGAAAGGCATTCAGATCCTTAACAGATACAGGAAAAAAAAACTTTTTTATTTTGAGAGACCTGCAGAAACCGGTTTTGTGTCTTTTTTGTCCTCATTGTCAGGTGATTAATAGTTCTTCAGTGGAGATCTCATGTAAGCACCCACTCAGGAATTGGAAGCATTGTAATACAGCCCAGAAAATTGGCTGTATTATGAATGGTTCCCTGCTGAGATTACACCAAGTTTACAACCCATTTATTAAGTACATGAAAACTGTTTCCACCAATGATTTCTCCTAGTGGGCTACATTGACTAGTAAGACTGACCTTTATAGCCTGAGAATTATACATATGTATACATTATACATTATACATTGCGCTTTGTGACAACATATGTTGTGAAAAGCGCTATACAAATATATTTGATTTGATTATACATTTTACATATATGGAATTTATTTTTCACAGATTTTCCATTCAAATTCTGCTTTGGAAAAAGACTTTTCGGTTGTGTTTACCGAACTGAGAGTGTTGCTGAGCTTATTTGTTTACCTGCTGCAATGAGAACTGCTTATGTTCCCAAAAATAAGGGCCACTGAAAACAAAAAGAAGAAATGAAGTTGTCGTTCCCCTCTATGAGACTAGCATGTCATTACAGAAACCACGTAATACGCAGAGAGTACACAAGTATCATGTGGGCTGTGCCACGGCTTAAAGTCCCCATGGTCTTCCCTTTTCACTAGAGAACCTAACGATCCGAGTGGAGCGTTGTGTTGGGAGGTACCGACACTTTGGACTCGCGCTCTGCTTGCGTGTAGCGTACCTGTTGTGCCTGCAAACAGGTTATGGTCAACATTTGCACACACTCTTCCTCTGTGGTAGGCACTACACGACTCTGCTTCTTTCTTTCTCTCTTTCTTTTTTTTCTTTCTTTACCTGTGTTACTTCCTGTTTACGATGATTCTCGGCTCATGCGCCACCTCTGTGGTGCGCTCGCCCTGGTTATTTACCTACGATGCAGCAGGAGAAGCCCCAGTGTTGACACAGGGTCGCCAGTGCAGCACAGCGCTGTGAACCCATGACTCACGAGCAAGTCAACCATTGTTTTACGAACCTCTTTGATGTTCACTAGGAACGTATTCAAATAATTCACAGACTGTCCCCTCTCATCATTACTTGTCTGGTTTTGTCATGACCATGAATGGAACACACGCATTCGTATATGCAACCACACTGAAGCACACTTCGCCCCCGCCCACTTCTCAAACACACACACACACACACACACACTCGCCCACATGCACATGCCTGTGTTGTCGTGACACTTTACCTCTCCCTACAGGTTCTACTTTGCAAACTGGCATGGCACTTCAGAAGGTGAGAATCCTGTGTGGCGATACTCGTTGAACAAGCAGAAAGGGGGTTTGAACTCCCAGAAGGCTCCTGAGGGCACGCCTCTGCTAGATGCCGCCTCTCTGGACTACCTCTTTGCTCAGGTATGTGCAGCTAACGAGTCAGTCACCTGTTTGGGTGTGGAGCAGGATGTTAATTAAATAATTAGGACATACTTAGTGCTGAACCTTTTGGCTTGGAATGTTATTTGAATAATTCCTCATCTAACATGATCTCATATCAGTACTTTGTTTGCTGACAGATAATTGTGTGTGCAGATGTGAGTTTACTTTGTATGTTTTATATAGGCTTTAAATGTGAGAAAATGTGAGAGCTTTTCTTTGAGCACAAAGAAAGCTCAGGTGACAGCTATGCTGAATGGCTGAACAGCATGGTGTGTGTGTGTGTGTGTGTGTGTGTGTGTGTGTGTGTGTGTGTGTGTGTGTGTGTGTGTGTGTGTGTGTGTGTGTGTGTGTTACGCAGGGCCAGCATGACTTCCTGAGGGGACTTGCCCCCGTGCGCAGCCCCCAGAGCGAGGCCGAGCTGCACGAGATGGAGAACGAGTGTCTGGGCATGGCTGTCCTGGCCATTACCCACCATGCCAAGAGCAACAACCTGCCTCTAGCAGGAGCAGGCACGGAAACCAGGTGAGCACTGGGGCACCATGCTCCCCCCGCACACGGGCGACACCTGGTGCCAACGTCATTCCAGGGAGCAGCATGTGGCACGTCTGGGAAAGCTTGGGAAGATGGTGGTTCTAATTTGTAGGTCTAGCAGTTTTTTGTAGTTTTTTTTTTTCTTTTCAGCTCAACTTGCATGGGTTTTAGAGCTAGTGTTGTGTCTTGTACTGCACTGAGCCCCTGAGTCTTGGTGCTACCGTTCCACAATAATCTTTAGAGTTGTTGTGCATGATATTTTATATTTTCACTGATCCTGTTGTGATTCCTGCTCCCCTTTGAAGTGTAGATAAGAGCAGTAAGTGCCTGGAAGAGTGTTTCACTCATGATCTAGCATAATTTGGATTATCCAAAGTCATTTCCTTTGCAAAGGTTAATCTTTTTATCATATATTCCCAGATAATAACCGTATTGGGTCAATTGGGTTGTTTTTTGTTGTTTTTCTGTTGTTTTTGTGTACTGTAACCTGGTCTTTCTGTTTTTGATGTTAATGAGGTTTGGATCTTTGCCAGTGGAGAATCCCTGCACTGTGAAGGGTTTGGGGTTTCCTTCATGGGTCTTTGTTCTGTGTTATGTGTTATGGATTTTTCTGTCTTGTTTCTGCACGTGTTACATATTTTCACTTAGCTTAAACCAGTACGGCAATGATTACACCTCTGAGAAGAAACCTGGGCAACTCAGGAGATTAATATGTATTTCTAAGTAACATCATCTTGTTAGAGATGGCACCATCCAATACCATGTATCGGAATCAGGCCAATATCAGCAGAAAATCAGATATTGGGAGAAAAATCTTTAAGGAAGCCGATTCAGTAACATCACAAATCCACTCTGAAAATACCTAAATGTCACATGGGTACAACCATAATATACAGTACAGGTATTATAATGATTCAAATGATTATGTTCAAATGCAAGTGAAATGTGTGTGATTGCTTGTATTACCATCATTTTAGCAGCCCACTGTGGGGGAACAGGTCATTTGCTTTCAAGTCTGAGCATGTCAGCGAGACCAAGCAGCATTTTAGCACCGATCCCCACAATAGCTCCACATCCAGTAAAGATTTATTAATGTGTTCTTTAAATTTGGCCATGACGTTAAGGAAGTTCAGGGTCAGAGAGAGAGAGAGAGAGAGAGAGAGAGAGAGAGAGAGAGAGAGAGAGAGAGAGAGAGAGAGAGAGAGAGAGAGAGAGAGAGAGAGAGAGAGAGAGAGAGAGAGAGAGAGAGAGAGAGAGAGAGAGAGAGAGAGAGAGAGAGAGAGAGAGAGAGAGAGAGAGAGAGAGAGAGAGAGAGAACGAGAGAACAGCAGTAACCTGAGCTAAACCCAGCCGGAGAGCAGACAGAAAAACCACAGAAGTAAAGCACTCTCTTCTAAATGCGTGATGTTAATGACTTTATGGCTTTGGTATAATCAAATCACATGGTAAAGCGGAAGAATGGTTTGCCGTTGGAGTTTTATGATGGAATGGACAAGCTAAAAAAGAAACAGGAGAATAACTGTTCATTTTTAAATTTCTTTTGTCTAGTATAAGTGTTTTGTAAGTGTTGTGAGATTACATTTCTATTGGTTTTAAGACAGAGAGAAACTCAAACTACAGATGTCTGTATTTGCTCAGTGTATGGGCAAATTTGTGGGTGTAGGGGGTATGTATTAACACATTGAAGTCAGTATTAAGAGATGCACTGTATGACAGTATAATGAAAAACATGCTTTAGTCTTGTAAGCAGTTAATTTTTTTTTACAGTTGTAGCTATATTTATGTCACATCCATGCATGGTGTTTGATAAAAAAAAAAATAAAAAAAAATTCTCAAAAGTCTTACACAAACACCTGAAACACAGCACCATAGTGGGTTTAAGTAAAACAAATATTGAGTCAGTATTGATAAAATATTGGTATTGGATTGGTGTAAACATTTGGTATTGTGCTTTCTCCACAGCCTGCGGGTACTGCATAAGATTTCAAACAATTAAAATATTGAAATATGTTCTATATTGGCTTGATTATTCAGGAGGAGCAGAGTGCTCTGTACCTTCACCTCTCCCACAGATCTTGGACGTTCTTGTGCTCTTTCTGAACACCTGCATTTAGAAATGAATAGGATGCTTTGGATGGGGGGGGGGTGTTTATTTAGTAAAAACACTCAGTCTTACCCCGTGATGTCCCCCTTCCTCCTGCTCTTATTCCTCACTCGCAGCTATAAGCGTTTCATCCCCGAGAGCCTGAACCGCACCATCAAACAGCGCAACTTCCTGACGCGCATGCGTATCAACAACGTCTTCAAGAACTTCCTCAACGAGTTCAACAACAAGACCATCAAGGACAGCAACATCACGCTCTACGACCTGAAGGTCAAGTACCTCTCCACGCTGGAGACGCTCACGTGGGGCCTGGGACGGGAGATCGTGGAGACCAAGAGCTTACGCGTGTCCGGCGAGGGCGAGGCGTCACCTAGCCACACCCCCAGCTCAGCAGATGAGGACGCCACTTACGAGGTGAAGGTGTCCGGCACCACGGGGATCTCCTGGAGGAAGAAGCCACAGCTGGTGAGTGAGCAGTACACATGATGGAACTAACGCAGGATACTACGTTACATACGCAGAGTTCTTTCTGCGTTTCGTGAGTTAACGCTGGTACAGTGCTCGTATAGTTCTCGTAGAGTTCTCAAATAGCACTCCATTGCCAGTGTTTTTCTCCTCACTGAGCATCTGGCTGTGCAGCATCACATTCTGGTGTGTACCAGGATTGGAGCACATGGCTAACTCGCACACACAGCATGAGCGCCCGCACACACACTCACACACACACTCACACACACACACACACACACGGACCCAGCTGGCGAGTGCTAAAAACAGCAGTGGTGGGAAGAGAGACCTTACTGTGCCTCTCCCTCTGAGAACACGGTCAGCTGTGTTTAACATGGCATAGGACTCAGCTGTGAGAAACACCTGTGTGGTACAGGACTGTACCGCCAAACTCCTCCCAAGTTTTCCTTAAGTCAAACGCTGTAGGGCATGCCCAGCTTGTATTTGTCAACTTTGTTTGAGTTTAATTTCGTTTAAATTTAATCCAGTTTAACATGATTTTGTTTGATCTATTTAGTGTCATTTAAGGCTAGAGGCAGTGAAGTTTGTCACCATGTTCTTGTATGCTTGTTTTACGCCTTTTTTTTTTAAAGAGAACATTGTGTTCTCATCACCCTCGAATTTAATCACGTCACCAAGCGATGTGTTGTATTTCCAAAACAGAATGTCCTGACCGTCAAAGACAAAAGTAAATCATGGAAAAGCAAGATGGACAGCAAACAGAAGACCGAGAAGAAAGAGTCCAACGACGGATGGATTCCCTTCTCAGACTTTTATGAAATCACCCATATCGTCACAAAAGAGTCCTGCGTTATCATTTACAAACAGGACAACAAAACCATGGTAGGTCCAGCCATTTTATCTTCAGCTTCTTTATCTTCAATCAATAATTATATATATAATCAATCATATAGAGCCTCCAGCAGCTGGTCTGAGCAGGTTGAGTTTTGCACTCTGTGTATTACAGTGAGCTGATTGAGTTGTTGAATTGAATGAGCCTCCCAGGATCACCATGTCTCTGCTGCTCGTTATACAGGAGCTGCGGCTGGCCTATCAGGAAGAGGCCCTGGCCTTCGCTGCCCTCGTGGACGGATTCTTCCGGCTGACCGTGGACGCCCACCACTACCTCTGCACCGAGGTGGCGCCCCCCTCCGTGGAGCAGAACCTGCAGAACGGCTGCCACGGACCCATCTGGTACGTGGTCCTGCTCAATGTGGCCCGGCACCCGGGGCGCCGCGGCGTACGTGGGCATGCTGGCGGGTGCCGACCAATGACGGCGCTCGTCTGTAGCTGTAACCCCGCCTCCTGTGCTCCGCCCACAGCACGGAGTATGCCGTTCACAAGCTGCGGCAGGAGGGCAACGAGGAGGGCTCATACGTCCTGCGCTGGAGCTGCACCGACTACGACTACATCATCATGACTGTTGTCTGCATGGAGGTATCCACCCTCACATTGATAGGAACTCACAGCAGTCTATATTATAGGATCATAAACATGTTTTTTTGTGAAATACCGAAGGGGAAAGAAAAAATCTAAAAACTGTTGCACAGTCCTTAATAATCAATGTGGGTGTGGTTTACAATATGGAAGATGTTCTGTGTTCACAGTCATAATGTGTTAGAATATGATACAGCGTCTGTGGGAGGACGTCCTTGAGTGGCGCTACAGGGCAGCTCGTGAATCAATGATGAAATCATGGCGTGGCGACAGGAAATCAATACAGACGTGCTGCTCGTCGGCTCGCCGCTCCAGCGTGGCCGTCATCCGGCTCACCGCTGCTTCTCCTCTCCCTCCCTCGCCAGGTGGACCTGTCCGAGTCCAGGTCCATCCCCCAGTACAAGAACTTCCAGATTGAGGTGACCTCCCAGGGCTTCCGACTGTTCGGGACGGAGACCTTCAGGCCGAGCGTGAAGGAGCTTCTGGAACACCTTCAGGGTCAAAGCCTCCGCACGGAGAACCTGCGCTTCCATCTCCGCCGCTGCTGCCCGCCCCAGCCGCGAGGTACCGCACGTCTGCCCGCACACCCCTCCGCAAACCGGCCCCGTGTGCTAAACCGAAGTGCAGCAGCCCGACGGGTTTTTTGACGAGCACCCGTGATTGATGTAGCGCGACGGGGCCAGAAAGGTCTACCGAGATCAGAATGAAGATCATGTGTTGCAACCTCTACGTGGAGCAATTAGTACGCTGAGCGTTTGTCAATAAGTCGTCCACCCACGCAGCCTCCTGTGAGCGCTGCTCACACTGACGAACGTCACTTGGTAGATGCAGCTGCCTTTTCCTTCGCAGTCAGCATTTTCAGACACGAGGGGGCTGTGGTCTTACTGTAAGCTTCCACGTCAGGAGCTGTGGTGCCGGTCGGTTATCTGCAACATGATCACGCCCGGTGTAGTTTGATCCCCTGTTTGCTAGCAGAGCTCACCAGCTGACGGCGTTTGCGCCCGCTGAAGGCGTTCGCGGCGGAAGAGACCTCGCCTTCTCCAGCAGCGAGCTCGTACAGCGCTGCACAGTGAGGACGCTTTCTGTGGCCACCGTCTTAATGTCACAGTGCTCTTAGTGCAACAAAGGCACAAGCACATGGAGACTCAACTAATGCAGCTTGACCTCGGTGGTCACAGAGTGCTGATTCAAGTTGAAACTTCCTCAGTGAGCGTGTTTGTGTATACCAGTACAAACCAAGGCCATAACGGGATTTGGACTGGTATTGTAGTTCACCACATAACAGCGGGGCCATTTTTTAAATGACATGGACAGGCCGTATCGCATTGAGGGGAAACCGATACTGCTGTAGCACCGTCTGTCCTCCAGGGTTTTACACTACGGTGGTTTCAGGAACAGGGGGATTGATGTGAGTGGCGGAGCATAAATACAGATTGGCATGAAGAAAACCACATGGTGGCCCTTATTAAGTCAAACTGAATACATTATCCTTCACAGACCAGAACAGATTTCTCATTTAACTGCAGTGCATTGTGCTCAGCTGCTCAAGTCAATTTATTTAAATGGTCTTAGAGTGACATATTGTTACATGACATCTGCCCATGGGGGATAATAATTAAATTGTAGAAGTTAGGCAGAGTTTGAGCTGTGTGTGTGTGTGTGTGTGTGTGTGTGTGTGTGTGTGTGTGTGTGTGTGTGTGTGTGTGTGTGTGTGTGTGTGTGTGTGTGTGTGTGTGTGTGTGTGCGTGTGCGCGTGGAGAGGGCGGGGGAATCCACAGTGTGTGTTTTGTTTACATCCTCATGCTGTAGGAGTGTGCGCTGAGGCGTCTGTGTCGAACAGGAAGTGTAGTAAATGTGGTTTTCCGTCGTCGTTCGCTTCACGTCTCCTGAACTCAGCAGGTCTTGTTGTGAAATAGTTTTATTATTTTTTGGAGCTCAAACATGGGTGTGTGTTTTAAACAAATAAAATAAAATAAAGAATGATGTTACAAGATGCACGCAAGAAAGGCATAAATCCCCCCCCCCCCCCCCCCCGCCCTTGTCTCATAGAGCCGACTTTCCTCGGTAAGGCAACTTCCCAGTGTGTTTTTGCCACTGTGTGACACTGAGCAACTTCCTCCTTCCTAGACACCCTCCAGAGAATATGCACACACACACACACACACCCACCCCCAACACAAACTACAGGTTTATGACAACAGTGTAAAGTTTTTCAAGCAGAAACATTGTGTGTTTGTGCGTATATATGCACAGTTACTTATACTGTTTACACTTTTACTTTTACACTAGAGATTGTATAACTTTAAATATTTACTTTATAATTTGCATTGTCTTCACATCCATGTGTGGGAACCTGACTGGGATTTTACCTTTTCTTAAGAGGAACTATATGGTTTGGTGCAGGAATGTTCAGTGACCTCATTCGCCCTCTTACATTCAAAGGTCATGCTCCACTTTTTCAGAAATTTCCAACCTGTTGGTGATGACCACAGACAGAGAGCCTGTCCCGCCGAGGCAGTTCCACGTCAGCCAGCTGAGTTTCCACCGCATCCTTAAAGAGGAGATCGTTCAGGTACCTGCACCACACCACCACGTGTCACACCTGCTGCTCCGGCTGGTGGACCTTGGAGCACGTCACTGATGGGACGGCTTCTTCTCCTGCCATTCAGGGGGAACACTTGGGCCTGGGCACCAGGACCAATATCTATGCTGGTGTGCTGAAGATGAAGAGTGAGGATGAGGACGATCTAGGGGGATACTGCTCTTCACAGGAAGTGAAGGTGGTACTGAAAGTGCTGAGCCCTGGACACAGGGACATCTCTCTGGTAAGACTCACTCTTTATGTCTCATGCTCAGGTTTCTTTTTGGTCCAATTTGTCTGCTCATTTCCACCCCCCCCCCCCCCCCCATGTCTCCCCCCCATGTCCCCCCCCAGGCTTTCTTTGAGACAGCCAGCATGATGCGACAGGTCTCACACAGACACATTGCTCTGCTGTATGGAGTGTGTGTGCGTCACCAGGAGAGTAAGTGACATACATCTTTCCCTTTGGGTGTGTAAATATTCTGTGGTTTGTGTGTGGGTAAAAAAAAAAAAAACTATTTAACTATGTATTTTATTTTTTGCAAGCCTGTGATGACGGATGTCTCTATTTGGCCGTAGACAGTGACCAGTGGAAACACTCAATAACAGTAGCGCTTTTGTAGCGTGTTAGCACATCAAGCTGCAATGTGGGCCAAATACGTGTGTTTTGTGTGTGTGTGTGTGTGTGTGTGTGTGTGTGTGTGTGTGAGAGAGAGAGAGTGAGTGAGCGAGCAAGAGAAAGACTGGTTTTATTCAGGTGTGACTTAACTAAGAGTCACGCTGAATACGTGAGTTTGATCTGTCTGTAGATATCATGGTGGAGGAGCTGGTAGAGTTTGGCCCTCTGGATCTGTTCATGCGCAGACAGACGGCTCCTCTCAGCACTTCATGGAAGTTCCAGGTGGCTAAACAGCTGGCAGGCGCCCTCAGTTATCTGGTAAATAAACACACCATACACGACATAATACAATAAAGCACCAACACGTGATGCGTTCAATATTGTAGTCGAACACAGGCGACTGCAGGAGACTAGGTGTGATCGTGGTGGTCATGGCCATTATGTGGTGGTTATTGACTGCTTCCTCAAGGAAGTCTTCCTGCTTCTGTTCATTAACTGTTGAGAAACTTGCCATGAATTAGTTTTGTGTAAAAGCAAGTGAAGAGTGAGGAGGCCTGATCTGTGTTGGGTAGGAGATCCAGGGAGTCCACATAAGCATGAAATACACTGGATACACGCTCATGTCCTGGGCCTCATGAGCAGAGCCAGGCAGAGTAGGGACATCAGGTTTTCTTTCAGGCTTATGAGTCTTTGTACGTTGGCCTCGGATGTATTTTTACATTTACAGCGTTCGGTAGACCCCCTTGTCCAGAGCGGCTCACATGCCTGCTTGGTCCCTGCTCTGGGAGTAAATCACAGAGATGATGACTCAATTCTATGGCCATTTTTGAGATTGTAGCTTTCGTATGCTGTCATGATTTCTGACACCTTTTTCATGGGATGTTGGCAGTTTCCAAGCTAGGTGCACCAGCAGTTTGCAAAACTATCTGGCCGCTCTGGATCTCTGGGTCGCTGCGTTCTCTGTGGCTCTGTGTCTAAGGTCTCCGTGTCGGCCAGGGGAATGAGCTTGTGCTTGTGTGCCTGTCCTGTAGGAGGATAAGAAGCTTGTGCACGGTTACGTGTGCGCGAAGAACATTCTGTTGGCTCGGGACGGTCTGGAGAGCGAGGGGGGGCCCTTCATCAAGCTCAGTGACCCCGGGATCCCCATCACCGTCCTCAGCAGGGAGGGTAAGAGCCCGGCCCGCCTCTCCGGAGCACAGACTCCCAGTGCATCTGCGGGCCGCCTGGCTGGCACACAGCATGGGTGGTTGTGCCGCTGTTCCAACATCAAACCCACAACCATTCAAACCCTGCAGCATTAAAAACGCGGCTGAGATAGTAATGTTGGTTCTGTTGCTCATTGCTGATTTTACTGCTGTTTTATATCCACATTCATAGCTATTTACTGCTTTATAAACTTTTACATTTCTAATTACACTCGTGAATTTGTTTGCTGAATGTCTATATTTATATAGAGCCAATATATCTAATATGGAATATTTTTATTATCTATGTCTACTCTGAAATTGTTCCATATTTGCCATTTTTTATGACGACACAATGAAACATTAAATGTCGCAAGGACGTCTTTCATAGTCTAGAGATGGCAGAAGAGATTCTGCTTTGGAGGAGCTCACAGAGAAGCTTCTCGCTAATTAAGAAAGAACCTTCCAAAATGAGAATATGTTAAAGTTCATTCAACTCCAGATGGACTAAATAATTACAGCAGTGGTGTGTGGAGTAATCACATGTAAAAATAGTGAGTTGCAGCCCAGCGTTTGTTCCCTACGTACTGCTGCACCGCCAGGACTCTTACAGGAAATGTGGCTTTGTGTGTGTGTGTGTGTGTGTGTGTGTGTGTGTGTGTGTGTTGTGTACAAGAAAAGAGCTTGAAACTAAAAATCCAATGTGGCCAGGCCGTCTTTATCTGTATTAGGCTATATGTTCATATGTATTAGACTATATTTTTATATGTATTTAACTATGTTTTTATTAATTTAACTATGTTTATATATATTAAGCTATGTTTATATGTATTAAGCTTTATGATTTTGACCCTGCAGAAGAATAGCGCAGATCTCACCAACTTTTTAAACCCAACTTTGGGAAACGGCACAGGTGCTGGTTTTACAGGCAGAATTCTGTGCCTGTTTCTATGCTAAATCAAACGTGATGGAGAGATACTTTGGTTCTTAACTCTGACGCCTGACTTTTGAAAGACCTGAATGTGGATCTATTTATATACCTGTGTGTGTGTGTGTGTGTGTGTGTGTGTGTGTGTTTACTGTGTGTGCTTGTTTTACTGCAGAGTGTGTGGATCGCATTCCATGGATCGCTCCTGAGTGTGTGCAGAACACAAATAACCTGAGCGTAGCAGCGGATAAGTGGGGCTTTGGCACAACGCTATGGGAGATATGCTACAATGGAGAGATCCCTCTCAAAGACAAGAAACTCACCGAGGTAATCGTACACACACACACACCACACACACACACACACACTCACACACACACACACACACACACACACACACACACACACACACACACACACACACACACACACACTATCCTCAGTCTTGCCAAGAATGTTATACACTGGGGGGATGGGAATGGTGTTTTTCATTTTTCCACCAGTCTCTGTTCCTCTTTTACAGTCTTCTACGTTCTTCTCTCCTTCTCTCTTTCTCTGAGCAGAAGGAGATGTTCTACAGGGGCCAGTATCAGTTGGCAACTCCAGACTGTGAGGAGCTGGCCAAGCTCATGACCCACTGCATGACCTATGACCCTCACCAGAGACCCTTCTTCAGGGCCATTGTCCGAGACATCGACATGGTTGAAAAACAGAGTAAGGAAACTTTATGATATGACGTAACACAATGTAAAAATGATTTGACTGAGTTTGAGAACTGTGGCTGTGGGAACGCTTGCGGCCAGAGAGACCAGCTGGAGGCCCAGAAGCTAAAGCAGCAGTCCAGCCCCGTGGCAGGAGGCTGGGATTAAGATCTCAGCTCCCAGGAACACGACATCTGGTGAAAACTTGTTTTCTGGAAACCTGGCTGGCGTGACTGGTCCATAGTTGCAGTGGATCTGCCTGGCTTTGTGCTGCGCAGAGCCCATTACGTCACGGTACCATGTCCATCGAGTCACGAGCTTGGCAAGCCGACAGGCGGCCGCTCCGGTGTGATTCTGCACCGGTTGAGATTAGCTGACCTTCATCCCTTACCTGCTGTTCTTCACTGGGCTGACCTGGGATTTCTGAGGTGGTACCTGGTGCGTCTGGAGCTCTTCCAGGGGCCGATGAACAGGAAGCCCAGTGGCTGTGGCTACAGCTCTCAGTACAGATGGAGAAGGAGAAATGATGAGTCAGAATTTTGCAGTTTCAACCAATGGTTCAAACCAATGGTCATTGCTGCACAGCTATTAGACATGTCCACCATCCCACTGCAGACAGACCACCTGATTTACATTATTTGTGCATGCATAATGGAAAATGGTGGACCGATGGTGGACCACTTGGGGCGTCAGCACTGTAACTGCACTTGAAGACGAAGACAGGGTTGAGAACCACTGATAGAAACGGGCGGTTTACGGAAATGCAAAAGAAACGTTCAAGGGTGGAATGTTTCGAGAAAGGAGTGGCTTCAGGGGGAGGTTCTTCCATGTTTGAGAAACGGTTCCCTGCTACAGACGCCCCCTCAGCTTGGAGAGGTCTCCACCAAAGTACCCACTACAAAAGGAAAACATCTGAGGGCTGAGCCAATTCGAACCTGGTCGACCAGCTGAACCAGTCGGATGGTTGATACACTGCCACCTCACTTCAACCGTAAGCCTCCTCATCTGCCCTATTACCAGCATGGTCTCAACTCCACACGTCTAGCCTGGTGGTCACCTCCTCTGCCCCTCGCAAACACTGCAATGACCAGCTGTCTCCAGTGTTGGCATACATCAATCAATCAATCTGATTCTTGCACTTTTCTTACTTTCTTTAAGGAACTCTTATTGCATCTTGATATCAGGATTTTCGACTGGGTGGAGAACAGTGTATGAATGTGGAAAAACATGTCTGAGCCTTTAATCCTGCACGCTGGTACACACAAACACAGTCTGACCTCTCTTACCCATCTTACTTCATCTCTATCGGTGACGCCACCCCCACAGAACTCGCACCTTGACTGCAGGAATCTTTTCCGGGCCCGTGCGGCACAAGCCCAGTTTGCTGGTGAGCTCTCCTTGACAGAGAGGGGTGAACTGGTGAAACGCACTGGTGTTTGGGATGGAATGAAATGTCAATACTGCAGCTGTGACGGATTCTCCATATGCCTTACACCTCAGACCTGAATGCCTGAGGGGCTGTCTGGACTCCCCCTGCTTCCTGTGTCTTCAGCAGACCAGGACACTGGGGACTGGGGTCTTCACTTTACCTTGTTGGCTGCTCTTCTTGACTTAGAACTACTCTGCTCATGTGATTTACTTCATATTTTTGCAAGCTATTTCATTACACGCCTTAGTTTATCAGGAAAATAAATAAATTCACAGAACAGTCTGTGAAAGCATTGCAAAGCTGAAAATACTGCCCCCTTGTGGCTCCAATGAGGACCTGCAGGCTGTTGGAATAGGGAGTCTTCAGGAAGTCTATTTATATTAATGCTGTGTATATCCATTATGTAAAATAATTTGATAATTATTTGACTCAGTCATGTGAGCCAGTGTTGATGCAATGTATCTGTGCCCTACAGACCCTTCTATTAAGCCAGTGCCCACTCTAGAGGTGGACCCCACAGTGTTTGAGAAGAGATTCCTCAAGAAGATCAGAGACCTAGGAGAGGTAACTTCCCATCTGGGTCTCTAATGGAACAGTGTCTTTTGTCATTAACATCTTGCCATTATTTTTGCCAGGCATAAAGATACAGAATGTGTGTGTGTGTATGTTTGTTTGTTCGACAGGGCCATTTTGGAAAGGTGGAGCTGTGTCGGTATGACCCGCGGGGCGATCGCACGGGTGAGCTGGTGGCCGTGAAATCTCTAAAACCAGAGAACAGAGAGGAGCAAAGCACTGACCTGTGGTGTGAGATCGCCATCCTGAGAGAGCTGTACCATGAGAACATCGTCAAATACAAGGGCATCTGCCAGGAAGAGGGTAATGAAGCCCCTACACGCCCACACACACACACACACACACACACACGTGGGCCTGGTCCTGATGTGTCTCTACCTTTCATGCAGGTGGCACCTCTACCAAGCTCATCATGGAGTATTTGCCAGCAGGCAGTCTGAAGGAGTACCTGCCCAGAAACAAGTCCCAGATAGACCTGAGTACCCTGCTCAGCTACGCTGTCCAAATCTGCCGGGTACTGCACACGCCGTAGACGCCAGGCTTGCTGAATAGCTGTAGAAAGTTCAGTGCTAACTGATACTTACCACAGTGTGTAGTACTATAGATCAAAATAGGGTATTGAGTTTTTTAAATAGTGTAATGTAACAGTCTGTGACTTTATTTCTCTGATCATTTGGCCATGTTGGTTTGCTCTTTCTCGGCACCAGGGTATGGATTACCTGGGATCTCGGAATTACATCCACCGGGACCTCGCAGCCCGTAACGTTTTAGTGGAAAACGAGAGCACGGTGAAGATTGGAGATTTCGGTCTGACAAAGAGCATTAAAGAGAATGAGGGGTACTACACCGTGAAGGACGACCTGGACAGTCCCGTGTTCTGGTACGGTCCGGCCCAAAGACAGGAAAGGAAATCTGACCTCACAGTCAGTTCAGTGGGGTGTAAAACAAGAGCAGAAAGCAGCTTGGAGTGTAACGCATCACTAATGCACTCATGCGGTTCTCCATCAGTGGTGCTGCCATCTTGTGGTCAAACCTGATAAAAGACCAGATGTGCTCTTAATTCACCTGGGACTGTTTTACCACTCTGTGCTTGTTTGAGTGCATCATTGCTATCCACTTCAGTTGAGCGTACTATCCAGAATACCAGCTATCAAATATGTAAATGATGAACCTTTTTTTTTTTGCACAAAATGTTTCCAGTAAATGACTTCAAGTACTCGTTCACTATTTACCCAATAACCCAAGGAGTTGGATAGAGTCATCGTTTGTATGAGACCAGTTCAGATCTGAACACTGCTTTGGAGGTCCATTCTGTAGTTTTCTGTATTTACTTTAGGAGGATGCTTTAAAAAAACCAAACACAGCACAAACAATGGTTTTGAGAAATATTTTTAAATATTTATATTTATCACCAATAAGAGGTGAAACCTGAGGTGTCCTTTTAGATTTTCCTAGAAGGCTGGTGTGTAACTTGTACATTGATTAGGTGACTATATCAGGCATGCTTTTCCTCTGCCATATTAGGTGTGTGTGTGTATTTGACAAGGCTGTGTTCTCTCTCTCTCTCTCTGGTTTAGGTATGCTCCAGAATGCCTGGTCCACTGTAAGTTCTACAAGGCGTCAGACGTCTGGTCCTTCGGAGTCACTATGTATGAGCTGTTGACATACTGTGACAGTTCCTGTGGCCCCATGTTGGTGAGCAGCCAATCAAACGCCCTCCCAGTGACTCCAGCCTGTCCTCAGTGAACCGATACTGCAGACACTTCCTAGGGCTTTTCTATTTAAAAAGACTGAGATCTGCAACGAAGCCCCATACCAAACGGCCAGCGAACCCGCCCTGGCTTATTGTCTTTTATGTAGCACCAAAAATGGACGAGTGTTCATCGTGACATTACGGCCCCTCAGCAGAGGAGTGCGCAGTAAACGGGTTTTCATTTAGGCTCCGCACGAGTACAAGGTGCCAGAGTTATGTAGAGATGTCGTTTAATTTGGCCCTTCAGTGAGGGGAAACACTGTAGCACTGTCTTCTGCTTCTGAAAGAGGTCTTTGTTTGGAGGGGCCACGTTGCAGACGCTGTCTCTCCCTGGCAGATGGTGCCGGTCTGTGCCCATGGTGGCAGATGCCTTGCCCAAAGGCTGTGGGCACTGGTGCCAGATCTGTATACACAACCCTCTGTGCCCTCAATGAAGGGGGTATTGAGAGTGCTGAAATGAACACCGTTTTGGGTATCGATGAACTGACAGTTAAACATTTTAAATTCGAGCTCAGCCCTGCATGAAATTCAGATTTGAGTCTGGCTAGTGCTGGAGTGACGGATGTGTTGGCTAAAGCATGAAGGTTTAGAGCACAGCTGATATTCTGCTCCACCCCCACCAGGTGTTCCTCAAGATGATTGGCCCAACCCATGGACAGATGACGGTCACCCGATTAGTCCGGGTCCTGGAGGAGGGGAAGAGGTTGCCTAGGCCAGAGATTTGTCCAGAGAAGGTATAACATTAACCCCACGTCCACACTATTGCAGTATGATGTTGAAATGTAGACATGCTCAGACGGAACTGTTCTCGTTCATATCTATAATGCCTCGGAGGCGTGGCCTGCCCTGGAGGCGTGGCCTGCTGCTTTACCGTCTGAGGCGTGGTCTCCTCGAGCTGCATGTGACCACTCTCTCTGTTCTGTCAGGTGTACGCTTTGATGAGGAGGTGTTGGGAGAGCACACATGACAAAAGGATAGACTTCAAAGGCCTGATCGCTGGCTTTCAGCAGATGCTCACCGACGGCCTGTAACCATGAAGAACCAGCGCTCCAGACCTTTCCTGCCTCAGAAGAGTTGGTTGGCTACTGGGACAGTTTTACACAAAATCCAGAAGGAAAGAAGAACGGAATGAGAACTATTTCCACGGCTGGGTTCAGCCAAACGGTCACATACTGGTTTCCTTGCATCTTTGTATTTACACATTGTATTTCAAGTTACCACCGCAGAGTGAGCCCTCCGTCACAATGCTTGTGAACACACCAGTGAAAGAGTTGATCATCTACTGACCTGAGGGGGGCAGCAGAGAGGCAGGCCCCGCTCTAATTATGGAGACAACTGCCATTCATTTAAGAATTTGTTTTTCCCAGATAAACCTGAAAGTACTTGCCGTGCACAACCACATAAAGATATAAAATGCTAACGCCATCTGTACTTTTTACAGACACATTTTTGGACGGCAGTGGCACAGGACAGTTATGACATATGCTTACGTGTGCCCGCCTCCAGTAATGGTTGGATTTTCCTGCTTCAACACACCTGACTGAACTGCCGTCAAATAAGTTGTCTTTAAGATCGCTCCCTCGTAAGTTAGTGGGTTCAGCGGCGTAAGTCTGGGTGATTGGCCGTTTGGTTTCAGCTGCTGTTCACGAGAGCACGTTGTCAGCTCGAAGCGGCATTGCCGTGGGCCCAGCGGGGCGAGGACGCCCAGCTCTGGGGAGGACTGCCTGTAAGGCCTGGGCCGTGTGTACAGCCACCCTGGGGGGCAGACTCGCTGCAGCGCGGGAGGGGCAGCACCTCCACCATCACCTCCCGTTACTCCTCCGCCCACCTGCTGTCGGCCATGAAGGACTGAAACACGGGTGCGTCCCTGCAGAGTGAGAGACATTACATGCCTGCACCAGGCACTAGAGGACAGTAGAGATTGCAAAATATTATATCTACACATTACAATATCTTGCATTCTTGCTCAAATCTTGCATAAACTGAAACGCCATTGCAAATCTACAAAAACAGCTGAGCCTATAATTTTTATCTACAGAAATTAAAAGCAAAGTATCATATTGGAGAATGTATGTACTGTTCCAAGAAAATGTATTTATCTCTCTTTGGGGCTGGATTTACAGACTTGTGATTTTCTGCATTTTCCCTGTGATGGAGATTAATTTTTTTTTCTGCAAACCACACACCAATGGGTCCATCTGGGAAGCTGACTAGATTTGGCTGTATCACTATGGGGTTGTCAGTTCTGCTCCATGGAGAGTGCTGAGGGGGTGTGTGGTGGTGCTGGTGGTGGTGGGACGGAGGGCAGCAGGACCCTGGGGGCACCAGTGAAGCACACAGCCACAGGCAGCACGGCTCCTTTGCTTTATTGCGGAATGTAAAACAATTCCTTCAGCTCAAAATGAAAACCCAAACAATTTTTTTTCTGAAGAATAAGACAAATTGTATCCAATAAGGAGAAAATGTACATAAATAGACAAATAAATACAGTTACTTCTTTCCTTTACTACAGTTAAAACTCAAAAAGCCTGGAGCTCTGAAACAACCCTACTCAAGAGGAAAAGCTGACTTTATTTGCTCTAGTACAGAGGAGCAGGGTCACGCTTAGATTCCACCGTACCTAAAAATAGCTTCTTCACAGAAAGCAATATCAATATAGTTTAGATATAAAATATTGCAAAATCTGAATTCCAGGTGAGAAAAAAAATGTACAAACTTTTAAATTAAAAACAAGTTGCAGAATGTCTACAAAGCAAAAGAAGAACAGCATGGTTTGCCCTTTACTAGACTGTTACTTCTAAGTAATCAAGAAAGACTTCAGTATTGCAAAGCTTCAAGAGACAAGTCAGAACGTTTACAGACGCGTTAACGGCATTCAGAGGTTCAAACGGTCGCTCTCGGTTTAAAGTCTGTGCTGCACCTTCTCCTCTGAACACACTCCGGCGTGGAGAGTGTATCCTCTGAATTAAGAGTACAATAAAATATCACATATTTGACTTTGTTTCAAAAAGAACAATGTTTACAATCGACATAAAGTTCATTGTGATGGCGACAGAGAAACAGGCACAGCAGAAATGTCCTCACTAATAAGTGAAATAGAAAGAAACACTCCCCTGTAATTAAGATGGGTGGGGTGGGGGGAGGGGGAGACAATAAAACCATAAATAAACACTTTAGTGCCAATAGTGCCCTATTACAAGGGCCATTTGTGGATGCCACATGAAGACAGCAGTACAGCAACAGGTAGGTATTGGGTCTAGGCTGGACAGAGGTAAAGTGTGCTTTAGTAATCCCTGCTGAAGTGGGATCAGCCGTGCTCATGCTGGACACCGACCCGCCTGAGGTCACTGGAGAGACGGAGGCCATGAGTCTGAGCTGGACCGGGGGGAAGCCTATAGCCGTCTGTCCTCTGTCCGTCTGTCCTCGCGCGGTCCGTCAGGCTGGACGCGGCCCTGGGGCCCTCATGCAGGGTCCCACCCCCTCCCAGTCGGTTATTGATCTTAAGTCAGTATATGCCTGTACACCCTTGTGAAGGACCGATCCCCAGAACAGCTCAGGTCAAAGATACCAAGTCTTCTGAGCTCCCTTACAGAACAATGAGACCGTGGCAGGCAGTAGCACTATTATCCATCTGTCTGGCTCTTACAATGTACATGGTGCAGTGGCCTGAACTGCACCTTTCACACTCGCATTCGAGTGTGCACACGCACGCACTCATGCACGTGCACACTTGTGCACGTACATACACCCACACACACCAAAAAGAATGGCTTTCGGAGTGGGCAAAGAAGCTGAGCTAGTCTGATACAGTCACTGAGTAGAAAGTAAGACACACACAGCCTTATTATAAATGGCTGGGAAAAGCAGGAAAAGCCTGTACAAGCTGTACAATGACAAAGATGAACTCCTGCCTCCAAAGAGAAGTGGCGGCCATATCTCTGCCTCGCCTTTAGAAGACAATCTGCTGGTCTATGGGTGGACCACATCCAGCAAGTAAACACACAGACAAAAGCACTATGGCTCTGAGCTGTTCCAACACGCAGTTAAATATATAATTTACAAAAAAACACTTTGATTAGAACGTTTCCGCCGAGGAAACGAAGATAAATATAAGTACATAGTCCCATTCAGTGTGTTAATACGGCATATGATACAGCAATGCCACACGAATACTGTTCGACATAGACCAATAGGGATTAGGAAGAGTACGTATAATAGCAAAGCTTGTGTGGGAACTATTGTGTGCAGATTATTACTTTCAGGGGGGATTGAATGGGTGGGTGTATCTCACCAGCATCCAGAGTATACAGAAAATCACCTGGACCACACTGGCCTGTCTAAGATCCAGCAGCGTTGCACTGTATCACAGCTATTGCTACTGCTGTAGAAGATAATGGCAGGTCACTTGCACTGAAGAAACATTTTTTTTCCCAGCTTATTTGAGTGGAATAAAAAAAAAAAAAAGAATATCTACCCTGGATTTAGAGTGTGCGGGGAGCTGTGTAGCATATATGGCACACACACCCTGGAAAAGGCGCACGTCTGTGAGCGGAGAGGAGACCCCCCCCCCCCCCCCCCCCCCCCTCCCAGCTGCATTATTGCCTTGAGCCTTCGCAATGGCCTGTCTCTATGGCTGTGTGTGTTAGTTAACACACTGTGAGTGCTGCAGTAGGATGGCTCATCTTTCCTAGACTTACATACAGAGCATGCGCACACACGCACACACACACGCGCGCGCACACACACACGCACACACGCGCACATTGTCCACTTACACGCATTCATAGATGAGGACCTCTCCACATCAGAGTAGGGTCTTCTGTGTGTGTCTGCGTGTGTGTTTATGTGCTTGTCTGTCTGGCCCTTGTAATGAAAATCAGTGAGGCAGATGTATTTACACAATTTGTGTACACGGTTCCAGATGATTATATAGGACGCACCAAAAGTGTCAGTTATGTCCAATACTTTAAAGCAAACTCTCATTGAAAAGGTTAATGATTCTCTGAGTGTCGCTCTGTCTTCGTCAGCCCTTAACCACTTAAAGACAAATCGCATGCTGGCACTCACACCCCCGTGCGCAAGCACACTGTCCCCTTCCAGATGCAGCCTGGGAGGAAGTGAAGAACTCCAAGGCAACCAGCAGAAGAGGAGACAGAAACGTCAACTCCTGCAAAGCCCAACTCCCTGACGTTACACAGAGCCGAGTGAACCACATTCTGAAATCTGGTGCGGCAATCTAGCCAAGAAGAGACAGAGGCCTGACTACACACAATTCCCACGGCTGCTGAAGCCCCTTAACACAGTTTAAAGCTTGGACATAACAACATAGTATAAAATGGTGTGGTTTTTTGTCATGTGTATGTGTGAGTATGCATGAGCTCTAAATCCTCTTCTTTTTGAAGTAGTCAGCATACTGGCCACCGAGGCCCTGAGAATGCTGACCAACGTATGGCCCCTCTGATGTCACTTCCTGTACAGGCAGCGTGGGATATTCTCGCTTCTGTCCTCGAGCCTGACTCTGGAAGAGGTGATAGAAAGGAGAGCGAGAAAGAGAAGGTAGAAGAGAGAGATTTTAGCCAATATGCTTCCAACATCTCACTCAATTGTACTTGTTTTTAAATGCTGGGTAAATCCGTCAGTCGCTGTCTCTGGCCACGCCCCCAGAGCCTCGGAGGACGGCCCACTGGGAGAACATCACCGTGCGTCTCGCCACGCTACCGAGCCTGAGCACTCACTGCAACAGCGGCACAACACACAGACTTGTGCATGGCGCTCTGTTCTCTCCCTCCCTCTCTCTTTTCTCTCACTCCATCTGATACACACTTCACACTAGCAAATGCCAGACTCCTACGGGGCTGCCTTTGCACAAAACCCAAAGGACGAGAAAGAAAAACACAGATGCAGGCACACTCACAATTCTGTAGAGATGGATGTAAATTTTTCAGAAGTCCACTTCAGCTTTTGTTCTGCAAACCCCGCACCCCCCCCCCCCCCACCCCCCCCCCCCCCCCCCCCCCCTTGGGACTGGCTTTATTGGCATGACTACTAATTGTATGCTTGCCTTGCCAAAGCGTAGTGCATGCATGCCTATACTTACATAGTAATACTGGTTCCAGTCTGTCACGGTGTGTGCGCTGGGTGCATGTGTGACGGGGCTGGAGGGGTGTGTGTGGGCATGGGGAGGGTTGAGGAAGCCGGGCATTATTGGCACCGCGCTGTACGTGGGCAGCATGGGCTGGGCAGAGCCATTCATAGACGCGTGCAGCGGAGCCACCAGGGCTGACTTCCCACCATCCAGTTCCTAGAGAGAGATAGTGATAGAGAGAGGGGGGAGAGAGGGGGGAGAGATAGTGATAGAGAGAGGGGGGAGAGAGGGAGAGGGGGAGAGAGAGAGGGGGGGAGGGAGAGGGGGGTGGGGGGAGAGAGGGAGAGGGGGAGAGAGAGGGGGTGGGAGAGAGAGAGAGAGAGAGAGAGAGAGAGAGAGAGAGAGAGAGAGAGAGAGAGAGAGAGACGGGGGAGAGAGAGAGGGGGGGGGAAAGAGTATCAGCAGTAACATTTATGTGATGATTTTGTTGTTGTTAGTTTATAGTAGGGTATAAAGAGAACAAACGGCAGTCAAAGCTAAGATCTTTTTTAAGCACCACACTAGCTTGTTTTAACCATAAATGAAAATAAAGCAAATAGATTAGATTAGAGAGTCAGCAATCTAAAGTTAGGCAAACAGAACAAAACACAAAACAATCTAAAAGATATTCAGGACTCAAAGAGGCCAACATCAAATTAGAGGACAAGAGAACAGGAACAAGAACAGGTTTAAAAGAGGTGAGCTCTTCGTTTCATCGCTCAAATAAACTTCAGACGCTAAGTGGCTAAAGATAGAGTTAGCATTGTCAGTTGACAATGGATACATTTAAACAGTCAGAGGAGCAGTGACTCAGCAGCCTAGCCATCAGCAGGCCTGACAACATTACAAGCAGGACTGCAAGAAAAAAAGTTTAAAGCCAAAGATACCGAGAGACTTCCCAGAGTCCCTGAAAACAGACTTCACGATTCACATTGATAAAAAAAACATTGTGCTGTTCGAAAGAGGGAGATCCTCTTGCACTGCAACACCAGCAGTACAGCCACACACAGCCACCCCTAATCCGGGCCGTACCACTCTCTTGACCCAACGCACCCGTTACTCTCCATACTAGATGTGGAGTCATTGAGACAACAAACTCCAAGAGTCAATTCGACAGTTAAAAGATCAATTTAAAGAGTTTAAACAAGAAAGCAATTAAAATAATCCTAGGAAATAACTAAGTGAACTGCTTGAATAAAATGGAAAAAACTGAAAAAACAAAATAGAACCCTGATTCTTCTTTAGCAGCAACTAATCAGTCCAACTACAGCAGAGGTAGTACAGCAGGTGCCCATTACGTCGATCGCGAAGGAAGTGTGGGTCGATCGCATGACATAAAACAGTAGTGGACGAATGACAGGCTATCGTCCATCTGCACTGACGGTTATATTTTGATTGACATACATGGTAGCCAATCTGACGTCTAGGGTTTGACACACGCACCCCAACCCCTAGGTCAACAATTGAGACACGCTGCTAAAAAATAAATAGGTAGATCTTTCTGACTTGGTCATCTTATAAGTAGCTCACAAGCTGAAAACTTGTGGGCACCCCTGTAGTACAGCCTCAAAAAAATACCAACATCACTGCCCCACAGGCCCGCCACAGCCCAGCAGACATGGTCTACCATCCACAGAGGCCAGCCATGGTCCACCAGGCATATACAGCATATCAACCTGTAGACCTCACAACAGCAGCCCCAGGAAGACCCACACCATTACAGTTCTTATCTCCTCCAATGGTAAATACCTGTACCACAGAAAAATGTTCCCCATGCACACAGTAAAGTTCTGCTGCCCAATCCCAGAAAGCGTATTAAAACTACTCTGCCGGCCCATATTACAAGATATCCAGAACAGCGTCATCCACGCTGACACAAACAACCTGCCCTCAAACAGAGTGTGGCTAACTCTCAGACAGGGGTAACAAGGGAGTGTCAGCTTGTTCCCAGACACCGTCATGAGCATCTCCACTGTGCTGCCCAGAAAAGACTTCCCCACTGACCTCGTCAACAGAATCAATGAAGATATTATGACACTGTGCCACAACACCAAAACATTCACATCACCACTGACCAGAATCTGACTCACCCAGACACCTCAAACGTTGGAGAAATAAGGCCACTGATTCATTTTATCTGCAGAATACTGGGACAAACAGCTTCAACACACTAATGTTTACTGAAGGTCATTTTTTTGGTGATTGATTTTATAAATATGTCTACATCTGCATAAATACATTTTATACATTTTTATAAATCAAATCTTTTAGCACATTGGATAATAAAATGTTGGAATTATGTGTTCATGTCTTCATTTTATACTCAACATCACAATTGCATCATTTTACATTTCTTTTTATACTTACCTTACTCTTTTAAAAGAGCAAACTGGAGCCTGTGAGATGTTTTTCAGTTTCCTGCAATATCCAAGGTCTTTATTCATCCCTTCTCAGAGCAAAAAGCTTAAGCTCGGAATTTCTTAAAATGACCCACAATCAGGACATTATTGTCCTTACAGTAACATGGTGTCAGTCAGATGCTCACTGTCCATCAGGGAATACTCAGGTGGCGCCATAATCTGGTACAATGAGAGCCTAACACCCGTATGTATCTAAAATTTAAAGAGGAATTGTTGATACAGTGATCTTCTATATGCAGCATATACACCTCCTGAAGAACGAAGAGTTCTTCCACAACCTCCACACACAAAGTACTGATGTCAAGGTCTAATGTGTTGCTATGTGGACATTTTAATGGCAGGACTGGGTCGTAAGCTAATATTATTGCTGAAGATTAATAAATGTCATATATTTAAGGTCTCCGTATCCTTGACCCCCACAGCACCATGATGCAGGAACCCCCGACACTGTTGCAGTTATGTCATTGCCTACATCTGTCCAAGCTTAATGAGGCAGGTTCAGCACTCTTCACTGTGTAGTCGAGTATGCCATTACCGAAATGGACCCCTCCATCAGGGGGGACCAGTGTGGGACCAGTTACCTTTATCAGACCACTGCCAAATTTAGACTCTCCTAGAGAGAATTCCACAATTAGAGAGATAAAAGGAACCCTGCAAATTACTGTTTGTACTGAGACTAACTAACCAACCGACCCCTAAACTCAGTCCCCTCTGTCAGTTGGTACTAAGACTAACTAACCAACCGACCCCTAAACCCAGTCCCCTGTCAGTTGGTACTGAGACTAACTAACCTACTGACTCAGATTCCCAGTCCCCTCTGCCAGTTGGTACTGAGACTAACTAACCTACTGACCCCTAAACCCAGTCCCCTCTGTCAGTTGGTACTGAGACTAACTAACCTACTGACCCCTAAACCCAGTCCCCTCTGTCAGTTGGTACTGAGACTAACTAACCAACCGACCCCTAAACCCAGTCCCCTCGGTCAGTTGGTACTAAGACTAACTAACCTACTGACTCAGATTCCCAGTCCCCTCTGCCAGTTGGTACTGAGACTAACTAACCTACTGACCCCTAAACCCAGTCCCCTCTGTCAGTTGGTACTGAGACTAACTAACCGACCGACCCCTAAACCCAGTCCCCTCTGTCAGTTGGTACTGAGACTAACTAACCTACTGACTCTGATTCCCAGTCCCCTCTGCCAGTTGGTACTGAGACTAACTAACCTACTGACCCCTAAACCCAGTCCCCTCTGTCAGTTGGTACTGAGACTAACTAACCTACTGACCCCTAAACCCAGTCCCCTCTGTCAGTTGGTACTGAGACTAACTAACCTACTGACACCTAAACCCAGTCCCCTCTGTCAGTTGGTACTGAGACTAACTAACCTACTGACCCCTAAACCCAGTCCCCTCTGTCAGTTGGTACTGAGACTAACTAACCAACCTACTCCTAAACCCAGTCCCCTCAGTCAGTTGGTACTAAGACTAACTAACCTACTGACTCCGATTCCCAGTCCCCTCTGCCAGTTGGTACTGAGACTAACTAACCTACTGACCCCTAAACCCAGTCCCCTCTGTCAGTTGGTACTGAGACTAACTAACCTACTGACCCCTAAACCCAGTCCCCTCTGTCAGTTGGTACTGAGACTAACTAACCTACTGACCCCTAAACCCAGTCGCCTCTGTCAGTTGGTACTGAGACTAACTAACCTACTGACCCCTAAACCCAGTCCCCTCTGTCAGTTGGTACTGAGACTAACTAACCTACTGACCCCTAAACCCAGTCGCCTCTGTCAGTTGGTACTGAGACTAACTAACCTACTGACTCCTAATCCCAGTCCCCTCTGCCAGTTGGTACTAAGACTAACTAACCTACTGACCCCTAAACCCAGTCCCCTTTGTCAGTTGTTACTGAGACTAACTAACCTACTGACCCCTAAACCCAGTCCCCTCTGTCAGTTGGTACTGAGACTAACTAACCAATTGACCCCTAAACCCAGTCCCCTCTGCCAGTTGGTACTGAGTAGGGGTGGGCGATATGGGAAAAAAATAGTATTACAATTTTTTTCATAAAATCACGATTTCGATTTTTTATCACGATCTTCCATCCAAAAAAAAAACAAAAAAAAAATTGGGGCTACAAAGCTTTCTTTTTAAGCAGATTTAAATGAATGATATTGCAATTTTCCATGTGCAAACATTGTAAACAAAAAATGTAAACAACACACGTGACACTGTGTCACGTAGGGCTACGCCCCCCTCTCCTAGTTGTCACTCCGGTTTCCCTGTTCCTCGTGTCTGTTGTTCCCTGCTCCTTGAGCCTGCCTTGTTGTGTGTTTCTACGGTTTCCCCACATCTGCCACGCCCATGTCGTTATTGTCTTCACTTGTTTCCATAGTTGCCAGGTTTGCGGTTTTCACGCCAAATTGGGATTGTTTGAAAATCCAGCCGCAGGTAAAAATTCTGGGGTCGCAGGGTGCGGTTCTTTGGGCTACTTTTGAGTTGGGCCACCTCGGGGGTTACAAGTCAACACAAAGAATCGATCGCGATATAATACTTAATTTGTCTCCATTTTAAACACATTGGGATGTCTATGCCTCAAGTGATTGAATACATTTGTTGTACTGGCATCGGACGCTTTCACGTGTTCTTTGCACACTTTACATATCGCTGTAGGTTGGTCTTGGTCAGTGGAAGAAAATCCAAATCAATTTCAGATTACAGAGGTGGATTTCCTCTTCTTTACCAGCTCCTCGGTTTGGCTTTCAGCCGTCGTTCGTTGTCCACGCAGTTTTTAGTTTTTACAAACACAACAATCGCTGTGATTGGTCAGTCCTACGCCCTACGTCTGATGCATCGGTGGGAACCAGCATAAAAACGTCATTGCGCTGATTGGCAAAGGCGATCTATACGATTTCTCTAATTTGGTAGATCGCCTGCGATTCTCCACTCGTCATCGCCATTCACGATTTTATATAGTCATATCGTGCATCCCTAGTACTGAGACTAACCAATGGACCCCTAAACCCAGTCCCCTGTCAGTTGGTACTGAGACTAACTAACCTACTGACTCAGATTCCCAGTCCCCTCTGCCAGTTGGTACTGAGACTAACTAACCTACTGACCCCTAAACCCAGTCCCCTCTGTCAGTTGGTACTGAGACTAACTAACCTACTGACCCCTAAACCCAGTCCCCTCTGTCAGTTGGTACTGAGACTAACTAACCAACCGACCCCTAAACCCAGTCCCCTCGGTCAGTTGGTACTAAGACTAACTAACCTACTGACTCAGATTCCCAGTCCCCTCTGCCAGTTGGTACTGAGACTAACTAACCTACTGACCCCTAAACCCAGTCCCCTCTGTCAGTTGGTACTGAGACTAACTAACCGACCGACCCCTAAACCCAGTCCCCTCTGTCAGTTGGTACTGAGACTAACTAACCTACTGACTCTGATTCCCAGTCCCCTCTGCCAGTTGGTACTGAGACTAACTAACCTACTGACCCCTAAACCCAGTCCCCTCTGTCAGTTGGTACTGAGACTAACTAACCTACTGACCCCTAAACCCAGTCCCCTCTGTCAGTTGGTACTGAGACTAACTAACCTACTGACACCTAAACCCAGTCCCCTCTGTCAGTTGGTACTGAGACTAACTAACCTACTGACCCCTAAACCCAGTCCCCTCTGTCAGTTGGTACTGAGACTAACTAACCAACCTACTCCTAAACCCAGTCCCCTCAGTCAGTTGGTACTAAGACTAACTAACCTACTGACTCCGATTCCCAGTCCCCTCTGCCAGTTGGTACTGAGACTAACTAACCTACTGACCCCTAAACCCAGTCCCCTCTGTCAGTTGGTACTGAGACTAACTAACCTACTGACCCCTAAACCCAGTCCCCTCTGTCAGTTGGTACTGAGACTAACTAACCTACTGACCCCTAAACCCAGTCGCCTCTGTCAGTTGGTACTGAGACTAACTAACCTACTGACCCCTAAACCCAGTCCCCTCTGTCAGTTGGTACTGAGACTAACTAACCTACTGACCCCTAAACCCAGTCGCCTCTGTCAGTTGGTACTGAGACTAACTAACCTACTGACTCCTAATCCCAGTCCCCTCTGCCAGTTGGTACTAAGACTAACTAACCTACTGACCCCTAAACCCAGTCCCCTTTGTCAGTTGTTACTGAGACTAACTAACCTACTGACCCCTAAACCCAGTCCCCTCTGTCAGTTGGTACTGAGACTAACTAACCAATTGACCCCTAAACCCAGTCCCCTCTGCCAGTTGGTACTGAGTAGGGGTGGGCGATATGGGAAAAAAATAGTATTACAATTTTTTTCATAAAATCACGATTTCGATTTTTTATCACGATCTTCCATCCAAAAAAAAAACAAAAAAAAAATTGGGGCTACAAAGCTTTCTTTTTAAGCAGATTTAAATGAATGATATTGCAATTTTCCATGTGCAAACATTGTAAACAAAAAATGTAAACAACACACGTGACACTGTGTCACGTAGGGCTACGCCCCCCTCTCCTAGTTGTCACTCCGGTTTCCCTGTTCCTCGTGTCTGTTGTTCCCTGCTCCTTGAGCCTGCCTTGTTGTGTGTTTCTACGGTTTCCCCACATCTGCCACGCCCATGTCGTTATTGTCTTCACTTGTTTCCATAGTTGCCAGGTTTGCGGTTTTCACGCCAAATTGGGATTGTTTGAAAATCCAGCCGCAGGTAAAAATTCTGGGGTCGCAGGGTGCGGTTCTTTGGGCTACTTTTGAGTTGGGCCACCTCGGGGGTTACAAGTCAACACAAAGAATCGATCGCGATATAATACTTAATTTGTCTCCATTTTAAACACATTGGGATGTCTATGCCTCAAGTGATTGAATACATTTGTTGTACTGGCATCGGACGCTTTCACGTGTTCTTTGCACACTTTACATATCGCTGTAGGTTGGTCTTGGTCAGTGGAAGAAAATCCAAATCAATTTCAGATTACAGAGGTGGATTTCCTCTTCTTTACCAGCTCCTCGGTTTGGCTTTCAGCCGTCGTTCGTTGTCCACGCAGTTTTTAGTTTTTACAAACACAACAATCGCTGTGATTGGTCAGTCCTACGCCCTACGTCTGATGCATCGGTGGGAACCAGCATAAAAACGTCATTGCGCTGATTGGCAAAGGCGATCTATACGATTTCTCTAATTTGGTAGATCGCCTGCGATTCTCCACTCGTCATCGCCATTCACGATTTTATATAGTCATATCGTGCATCCCTAGTACTGAGACTAACCAATGGACCCCTAAACCCAGTCCCCTCTGTCAGTTGGTACTGAGACTAACTAACCTACTGACCCCTAACACAAAACATCCTCAGTCTAGTATCGCTGACCAATGTTCAGTTAACAATGACAACAAACCACAGACCAAACAGACCCTAAATAGAGAATACAAATGAGTGAAATATCTCTACACCACCCTGACCAAGACCCTGAAAAGGTACAGTTTGCGTGTTCAGTTTGGCCACAGAGGCAGACAGTGTGGTCAATGTTAAAGTGATGAGGTCCAGACAGAGCAGCACTTTCTCCTCCACCACCAACAACTCAAGATTTGGTAACATTTCACAGTAAAATGGGAGTCTAATCCCTAATTCTCAGTCTAAAACATTACAAATTATACTCAGATAGGGAAGCACAGCATCTCTCACTGCAAAATATGAGATATGTCAATGCCTGAGAGACTGAATAATGCACAACACCTCACTATATAATAATAATAATAATAATAATAATAATAATAATAATAATAATCTTTATCCTGTTATTATTTATATAATATATATCATTTATATTCTTATTTTATCGAGTTAATTATAAGTTACTGATACCTTTACATTTATATGTATTTCTTTTACATTTATATTATTATATAATATACCTGTTTTATTGTAAAATAATATACTACATTTTTATACTTTAAAAAAGCTTTAGTTTTATTGCAGGCCACCATAGTTATTTATTTTATTATTATTTTTTTAAAATAAATTTTTCATTTATATTTACAAAAGCACATATAATAACAAGACAATAACAATACTTTTTTCTTGGGGGGGGGGGGCGAACGTATGACCAAGGGGTAAAACACTTTGTAAGTCGATCTGGATAAGAGCGTCTGCTAAATGCCGTAAATGTAAATATAAATGTAAATGTAAAATAATACAAAGGAGAAAAGAAGGGGAGAAAAGGGGGGAGGGGGGTGTTTTAAATATTGCAGTTTCTGTGTTTGTCCATGAATGTGTGATTGTAAGTGTTTGGGTGTGTATAGGTGTGGTGAGGTGAGATATATGCAGATATACAAGTTAAATATTTGTGTTTGTTTGTGTTAATGTGTGTATGCAGGTGCTGTGGGGTATATATATGATCTTTAGTATGTTTGTGTATGTATACATATATTGTATTTGTATAAGGGGGGGGTGGGAGGCTCATAGGCCAAGGTAACAATGTTAAAAAGTTAATATTGAAACCCATATGGAGAGAGATTCTGTATCTGTGTGTGTATTAGAAGTAGGTGTATTATCAAGAGTAATATAGTCCAGAAGAAGATTTTTCCAGAGTGAGATGTCGGTTTTATGTCTTGTTTTCCAGTTCATGAGGATTGTTTTCTTGGCGATGGTTAAAGATATAAGAAGTATTTTTGTATTAGTGCTATTGAGATTGGATAGGATAGTGTTGGATACGTCATTAAGTAAGCAGAGGGAAGGGGATAGTGGGATGTGGGAATCAAAGATGACTGATAGGGATTTTATGATTTTTTCCCAGAACTCTTGAATGGGTGTACAATACCAGAAAGTGTGAATGTATGTGTCCGGGGTTTTTTGAGAGCAATTAGTACAGATGTTAGAAGTGAATCCCATTTTTGATAATTTCGCATTAGTATAGTATATTCTGTAAAGGATTTTGAATTGTAATAATTGTAAGTTTGAGTTATTAGACATACTGTAAATATTTTTGCATATCTGGGTCCAGAAGTCGGCATCGGGAGTGATCAATAGGTCCACTTCCCATTTGGATGTGGGAATGTAGAGTTATCAGATTTGGAAATTGTTTTGTATATTTTAGATAATATATGTATAATTTTAGGTTAATTAATGTAGAAATTAAAGGTGGATGATTTATGTTTATATTTATTTTGTTGTACCCTGCTTGTAAGGCTGATTTAACTTGTAAATATTGAAGGAATTGATTACTCTCGATGCCATACCCCTGGATTAAACAGCTAAATTGGACTATGGTGTTATTGCTTAAAATGTCAGGGTTGTTCCAAACAGGGGTTAGTTTAGATGGGGATAAGGGAGTCTTAGTAATTTTATGGGATTTCCACCAAGCTGACAGTGCAGATGATATTGTTAAATACTTCAAACAAGGTAGTGATTTAACTGATTGGCTGAGGAATGGAAGATCTGAAAGTGGAATATTGCGACTGTGGGCTTGTTCCGAGTCTAGGAGAATATTGCCTGATTGGTGCGGGTGAATCCATTTAAATATAAATTGCAATTGGTTGGAAAGAAAGTATTGGTAAAAATTTGGAGCGTTAACTACACCTTGTATTTTTGGTTGTTGAAATGTGTTTAGTTTGATTCTTGGTGGTTTATTTTTCCAATAAAATTTAATCGATGATTATTGAATCGAGTGAATTAAACCAGGAGGTTGTCGGGTGAGCGGGTATCAGGGAAAAAAAGGTAATTGACCTTGGGAAGGATAAACATTTTAACTGTAGCTATTGGACCAGTAAGAGATAATGGAAGATTCATCCATCGATGGAGATGATCTTTTATGGTTCTAAGTAGTGGGGTGTAATTGAGAGTAAATAACTCCCAGATAAGTGATATGAGATGTGCAGACGGGGATTGGGGGTGGGTTAGTTGTCATATCCCAGCTATTATTGCATATTGGAAGAATGGATGATTTTTGCCAATTGATTGAGTAGTCAGATATATTAGAAAAGTTTTCTATGAGGTGGATAGTTTCATTGAGTGAGCTGTGGGGCTTCTGTAAAAATAGTAAAATGTCATCTGCATACAGAGTTATTTTATGATGAGTATTGTATGTTTGGATACTGATTATTGAATTATTTTGCCGTATGGCTGCTGCAAGTGGTTCTATAAAGATAGTGAATAGATATGGAGAGAGTGGGCATCCTTGTCTACACCCCCTGTTTAGTGTGAATCTTTGTGATATTAATCCATTAGTAGTTACAGTGGCTGTTGGTAAAGTTTAAAGAATTTTAACCCAGTCAATGAATAATTCTCCAAATCCAAATTTCTGTAAAGTGAATATGAGGAAGGACCAATTTACTTTGTCAAACGCTTTTTCGGCATCTGAGCTGACGATGATTGTTTCTAGTTGTTGTTGTATTGAATGGTCAATTAGATTGATAAGTCTATTATTGTGTATTATTTGTAAGTGTATTATTTGATGAGTGTCTGTCTTTTATGAATCCGGTTTGATCAGGGTGAATTATGGATGGGATAATTTTGTCAAGTCTGTGTACGAGGGTTTTTGTAATAACTTTAAGATCGACATTTAGGAGAGATATAGGTCGGTAGCTAGATGGTAGAGTTGGGTCTTTATTCGGTTTCAGAATGAGTCAAATTGAAGCACTGTTCATGTGGTCCGGGATTATTGAGCATTGTTTTATTTCTAAGACTAATCTCTGAAATAAAGGGTTGAGTATGGTCCAAAAATGTTTATAGAACTCAGCAGGGAAGCCATCTGGCCCGGGTGACTTATTATTGGGCATGTTCAAGAGGGATGTTAAAAAGTTTTTTTTCTGATATTGGTATTTCAAGTGAATTCATTTGTGCTTGGTTAAGGTGTGGCAAGTAGATATTGTCTAGAAAGGAGTGTATATGTTCTTGTTTGTTTTCTTTTGTTGATGAATATAAATTTGTATAAAAGGTTCTGAAGATATTGTTTATATGTTCTGGAGATTGGGTTGGCCTTCCTGTTGAGTCTTTTATGGAGGTTATTGTAAATCTTTCTTTATTTTGTTTGATTATATTAGCTAGATATTTACCCGATTTGTTATTATGGTGAAACTGTTCTTGATGGAGTTGTTGGATTTTAAACTGTGTTTCCTTATTAATAATTTCATTTAATTGTAATTTGTATGTTCTTATTTCTTTTTCAAATTCATCTGGAGGGTTGTTTGCATGTAATGTTTCAAGTTGTTTTATTCTATGTTCTAGTTCTGTTTCATGTTTGGCCTCTTTTTTCTTTTTATAGGATGAATATGAAATTATTACACCTCTTAGTGCAGCTTTTCCTGCTTGAATTTGGAGAGTCATTTACCACTAAAGTTCTAAGACACTGAACAATCTGAGAAGTGGTCTCAGATTCCCAGGTGCTGGTGGTGGAGTGGGGTCAGTTTAAGGATGGCAGTGTTTCTTGCACACACTGGTCAGGCTCAACCATCTTTTCAGTAGAGATCTGTCTATGATCACTGATAATGTTTTGTGAGAATTCGAGGCAAGGTGAAGTGATATTCTTGCGACATATTGGACGATTCTTGTTATAGCGTGCTCCATTTTGATTCAGTTTTTATTATTTTGAATAAAAAAAACTACTCAAACTCTTCTATGTACCTCAAGGGGAAAGAAGAGCAAAAGGCAATCGAGTTCTCTGCTGTGCTGTGCTGGACTCTGCTCTGGTGTGCTGGACTCTGGTCTGGTGTGCTGGACTCTGGTCTGCATGTGGACCTTGAGGACTGAGTTTGTCATTTTCGTATTTTTCCTATTTGACCAAAATAACATTTCACAACGACATGCTCCAGCCAGCGGTGGGTATGTGCTGAACTTACAGTAGGTGCAAAGTGCTCATTTGATCAGTGTGTGTTTGCGTGGTGGGTGTGTGGGCATGCATTTGTGTGGGTGTGTGTGTGTGTGTGAGCGCTACCTTGCTGAGGTCTCGCTGCTGGTAGGCTTGGCTCATCTGGGTCTGAGAATAGTACTGACTGACAGCCTGCATATAGGATGTGTAGTCTCCATATGAGGATGTGACCACAGCCTGAAGGACAGAGAAGGAGGGATGGAGAGAGAGAGGGAGAGAGAGGTTTAGACCCACGCAGCAGGGAATGAAACATGGAGCTGAGCACTGTGTGTGTGTGTGTGTGTGTGTGTGTGTGTGTGTGTGTGTGTGTGTGTGTGCGCACTCTTTCCCTCACCTGAGGCTGATCCTTGCTGAACTCGCTGGCTGCTGTGTTCTCCTGGCTTGTGTTACTGTAGCTCTGACTTTGGTAATGTTGATACCACTGCTGCATGGCCTCCTACGACAAACACCAACCGCAGCCATCATGCTTACAGCAGCAGTCGTAGCTCTCCCACCCCCTCAGCCCTCACCCCCCCAGGCTCATGATGTGGGCGTGCAATCCTGCCCTCTGAGAACCCCTGCCCCCCCACTGCTTCTCCCTGGTTCTCTGGCCCCAGACCCTTTACACACCTGCTTCCATTCACTCTTTATTCTCAGCTCTCCACGATTCAGTCAGCATACTCTGTTTCCCCTTGCTTTCACCATTCTCTTGACATACCGGGGTGGTTTGCGCGCTCCCCCACCCCCCCTCTCCTTCTCCCTCCAGCGTGAAAGCTTGCTGTCTCGATTCGCTCAAGCTGTACAGTGCGGGGGAGGGAGGGACCAGATGGGACAAACTACTCCCAGCCAAGCCCCCCCCCCCCCCCCCCCCCCCCCCAACTTCTCGCCTTCTCAGTCATGCACTTGCAGTAATCTCCTCTCGAGAGCTACATTGTGGTATGTTTTTTATTTTTCCGCTCTATCCGTAACTAGTAACACCTGATGACTAGGACAACAAAGCAATGTCTTCAAGCAGCATTTTTCTGAGACTGCTGATCCTCTCATGGAAGGACTTTTATTTTTTTAGTGGATGTCATGTAACATGTTATGGTTTTGTCCTCAGAAAGATATGAAAGAAACTGACATTCAAACCAGATAATCCCAGATAATGCTTTTATTATATTCTGAATCTCCTGGTTAATAAGTGTGCGAGTCTGTATTGGAGTGTGTTGGGTGTGTGGGTGTGCATGTGTGTGTGCGTGTGTGTGTGTGTGTGTGTATGTGAGAGAATGATGCTGAAAATTACAAAATTATACAACTTGGAAGTCTGATAACTCTGGAGATACAGATAATCTATTCAAAACTCAGAAAGGATAAACAACTGTAATCAGGCCTTATAGCTTCTTGGATGACTAGATGCTCTCTCTCTCTCTCTCTCTCTCTCTCTCACACACACACACACACACACACACACACACACACACACACACACACACACACAAGTATTTAATAATTTAACTGTGTGATTCATAATTTGGCCCCAGTTATTTTACCATGCGAGAGAGGGAGAGAAAGAGAAAGAGAAAATACCAAATATGCCAAATGTAATTTAAAAATAAGGTGTTGGTGACAATTTAATCTTAACAAACTGAACTCAGCACATCAGCTGGGTGACATGTATCTTCTCATCACAGCATGATGGACAGGGAGTAGATCACCCAAACACAAAAAATCAACACACACACACACACACACACACACACACACACACACACACACACACACACACACACACACACACACACACACACACACACACACACACGAGAGAGTGAGAGAGAGAGAGAGAGAGAGAGAGAGAGAGAGACTGAGACTCCATCACTGGAATGATGAGTGGAAGTCAGGGGTGGGGTGGCAGCAGCGCTGCTGAGGTCAGAGGTCAGGCCATGCAGTGCATTCTGGGTCGTGGTTCCAGGACTGGTTTTGGGAGGTAAGAGCTGACCTGGGGCACATGTGCAGCGTTCGAACGCATTTCCTCAGCACGTGCCAATAATCAGTAAAGGTGTTGCCCCTACAGGAAGGCCAAATGCAGCCATTACAGACACTCACGTGACGCATGTGACTGTGGCTGGACTCCCTGGCTAACGGCAGAGGGTTGGTGGCAGCTTGATGGTGCTTTGCTGGTGTAGTGCTCATACTGTGCTAATGTTGTGCTAATGCTTTGCTAATCCTTTGATAATGCTTTGCTGGTGCTGTGCTTATACTGTGTTAATGTTGTGCTAATGCTTTGCTAATGCTGTGCTAAAGCTGTGCTAATGCTTTGCTGGTGCTGTGCTTATACTGTGTTAATGTTGTGCTAATGCTTTGCTGATGCTGTGCTAATACTGTGATACTGCAGTGCTGAGCTAATGCTATGCTAATACTGATTCTCCACCACCAAGCTGAACATCTGTCCAGCAGGGCTGCTGTCATCAGGGGCCCAGCGGTGATGGCCTGGAGTGGCTAGTGTGGAGTGTGGCTGAGTGAATCAGTCTGGCACTACAGGCTGGGAGGGTACTCATTAAATGCACCTATGAGGTATAAGACATAAAGCAGCTAGACCTAATACAGTGGTTTTGTGTGTATATTGCCATGCCCAAGAACCACTACATGCTCAAATCTACACACAAACTTGCAAACACAGCATCTGAAGAGAACAGTGGCTGCTTAGGGATTTAGGGATTCACGGTTTTATTTTGGTCCCACCATTTTATGACAGCTAATGGGTTTGGTGTTTGGTGTTTAGGGAATGAAGCGTGGGTTGAGAACAGTGCGGTATAAATATCATTACTGTAACCCAAACATACACTTCGCTAGACTATGGGCAGATGAAAGAAGTGAAAATGAAAACGAATCTTACACTGAAGGATGTCGGACATGAGTAAACTGCTGTGTGTAGACTGGAGCAGGTTACCTGCGAGTACTGCTGGTAGTGCTGGCTGTAGTCAGGGGTTGTGCTGTCTGTGCTGTACTGGCTGCTGGGAAGGGGAGTGGGAGGCAGGCCAGTGCCGTAGCTGCCAGGGACGGGCTGCCCCGCCTGGCCCGCCTGGCCCGCTGGGACCTTGCTGTTACTGCCACTTGAAGCTGCAGGACACACACACACACACACCCACACACACACACACACACACACACACACACACACACACACACACACAGCCATCCACCCACCCCCAAACGCACCCATACATGCGCACACACAGACAAAGAGGTAAACCAAAGCCTTCAAAGCATGTTGCACACCCACTGATCCACTCACCATTTGCGCGCGCACACACACACACACACACACACACACACACACACACACACACACACACACACACACACACACACACCCCTATTCGCTCACTCCCACACACACCCATGCATGTATGTGCAAATACCACACACACACACAAAATTAAACCAAAGCCTTCAAAGCATACTGCACACCTACTGATCCACCCACCCTTGTGTATACACACACACGCTCACACATGTGCATATACACATACAGAAAGCCTTCCAAACATGTTGCACTCCCACTGATCCACCCACCATTTGTGCACACACACACTCACACAAACAAAACACACAAACACAAACACACACACACTTGGTCACTTGTGTCTGCCAGGTGTTGGCACCCTGGCAGTAAATGTGCCCTTCAGTGGAGATCGTTTGAGACAAGACAGTAAGAAACTATAAACACCAGACTCTGATATCCAGAGGTCTCACATAGGACACTACCATACAAGACAGAGCAGCTTGGAGTCATTTCCCAAAAAGGTAGGTGTAGGTGTAGGTGTAGGTGTAGGTGTAGGTGTAGGTGTGTGTGTGTGTGTGTGTGTGTGTGTGTGTGTGTGTGTGTGTGTGTGTGTGTGTGTGTGGTGTGTGTGTGTGTGTGTGTGTGTGTGTGTGTGTGTGTGTGTGTGTGTGTGTGTGTGTGTGTGTACCTTGTAAGACCACTCCAGGGAGAACGCTGGCCAGGTTCAGGTAGGGGTTAGAGGGCAGTTTGACCTCTTTGGGAGGCTCTCCTAGCAAAGATGTCTGGCAGCTGACCTGGGACTGCAAAAGACAAAGCTTCCATTACTAACACTACACCATGGGACACATCAGAAGACAAAGCCATTACTAACATTACACCATGGGACACATCAGAAGACAAAGCTTCCATTACTAACACTACACCATGGGACACATCAGAAGACAAAGCCATTATTAACACTACACCATGGGACACATCAGAAGACAAAGCCATTATTAACACTACACCATGGGACACATCAGAAGACAAAGCTTCCATTACTAACACTACACCATGGGACACATCAGAAGACAAAGCCATTACTAACACTACACCATGGGACACATCAGAAGACAAAGCCATTATTAACACTATACCATGGGACACATCAGAAGACAAAGCTTCCATTACTAACACTACACCATGGGACACATCAGAAGACAAAGCCATTACTAACACTACACCATGGGACACATCAGAAGACAAAGCCATTATTAACACTATACCATGGGACACATCAGAAGACAAAGCTTCCATTACTAACACTACACCATGAGTAGATACACAATACATCAAAAGAAATATCTTTTGATCATATATCAAAATATATGACATGTAACAACAAAATAAAGCAAAAAAAAAAACAACCAACCAAACAAAAATAACAACAAACACAACTGTACACAACAAACATCAGTGGTGGAGGTGAGGCCTAAATCTGTGGCTTTGAGTGACTTCTCTTCCAGCCAATCAGCACTGTGCATTCCTGTAAAGTACACTGCACAAAGGCCTGCTTACAACACAAGCTTTCTTAGTGGAGCCATTCCTTCTCACTCACGCCCCCCCCACACACACACACACCCATCTATAATGCATGATGGAGAAAGCTGTCCGTTTGTGTGGGCATGTGTGTGTGTGTGTGTGTTTGGTCAGAGGCTAAGCCCTAGGCAGTGTGGGCCTGCACTAGTTTACAGAGAGCAATAAGGACAGGGTTAATGCTCCCTCTGCTTTACACACACACACACACGAAAGGGGAAGATGATCACGACAAAATTCTAATGGAAGAATGAAAGATATTATGATAGTGTGCCAGGTAGAATGAGGTTGCTGTTCTCTCTGTGATTCAAATAATGAAACACAAACACTGGAACAAGTGTGCCGTGTTCGCAGAAGGTATGAGAAAGAAAGAAAAAGAGAGAGAGAGAGAGAGAGCGCACAAGTGAAAGAAAAATGGGGGTTAAAAAAGTGAAATCTACATTTACCGTAACAGCAGTGTTAGTCTCTGTTGTAGCACTGTGATGGTTAATTGCAGCTTTGTGAGCTGTGCTGCCCAGCAGGGGGCCCAGGCCAGCTTTAGGTAACCCAGGAAGAAAGCTCTGCAGCTGGGCTTGAGAGCTAGCAGAGCCCCCTGTGGTTCCTGGAGGTGCAGGCTGTTTCTCTGGGGCTGTGGGGGCGGCTGGGCTGCCATTCGGCTCAGTATGGGAGCTTGTCTGAACACGGCCTGGAGTGTAAGAGGTCACCCCCGCAACGGAGCCTGTGGCCTGGGATGTGACCGCTGTAGAGTCCTGGACTAGCTCTGAGGACCAGGAGCGAAGATGTGGAGAGTGGGTTACTTCACAATAGTCACAAAGGTTTCTTGGGCACGACATTTTACACATATATTTTTTATAAAAAAAAAATCAAATGCGTAGTGAATAGAATGAGATCTTTCAGATCTTGTTTTGGTGGACAACGCAGAGACTGAAATGGTAATGACCACACGCACATACATTTCAAAGGTGTCATCTACTTAATCGTGCATGTACGTATGCACGCACACAAATACACATACTGAATAATATGACAAAAGGAGAAACACTGATTGAAAGAGCAGCTGATTTGCATTGCAAATGCACCTCTCTGAAGCAGCGGTACAGACCTGTGCAGTACAGGTGCAGTGTGGGGAGGGGACCGAGCTGCCTACGCACGCCCAGCCTGGAGCACCTACCCGTGGGAGAGTCTCCAAGCAGACCTTTCCCCAAGGGCACTGGAGCTGGAACCCGCAGACCTAGAACTTTATGGAGAAGCAACCGGGAGGGGTCACCTAAAAGACTGGGAACCTGAGGAGGAGATAGAAGGATGGAGAGGGAGGAAGAGTGAGAAGTGTGAGAGAGAGAGAGAGAGAGAGAGAGAGAGAGAGAGAGAGAGAGACAGAGAGAGAGAGACAGAGAGAGGTTGAGAAGGCAGGGAGACACTAATTTACTAATTTAGGATTTTGTTAGTGTTTTTGATAAGACCACAAAATTGCATCTTCAGCGCAATGTAACTGGACATTGAAGCAGATGTTTGGCTCTGTACACCAGCACATTGTTTACAAGATGACTTTGAGGTTAGTGCAAAATACCAGCTTTAATTTCAGGGTAACTACTCAACGCTCAACTGACACGTTTAAAATAGCGTTAAAAACGTTTTTAGAGACAATAAAGTGACTGTGTTTGAACAG